>NW_015643686.1:0-996 GCF_001515625.1 Sinocyclocheilus rhinocerous
CTATCTTTAAGCCCTTTCAAGCCACAAGCTTTTGAAATCTTGATCTTGGAATGTTGAATAGTTTTAATAGTTGCTTTTATTGTATTACTGTCTTGTAATTTATGATTGTCATTAAGTTGTCCTTGAGTGTTTTGAAAGGCACCTCTAAATAAAATGCATTATTATTATTACTGTTGTTGTCTCCACGTTGTTGTTACATTCTTACTATAATCTTACTATTTGTCAGTTGATGTTTGCTCTGTTTCTGTAGTTGGTGTGATTCTGGAGAGTCCTGTTCATCCTGTGACTGAAGGAGAAACTCTGACTCTACGCTGTTTAGATCAGTTTTCAACCCCACCAAACCTCAGAGCTGATTTCTATAAAGATGGATCACTCATCCAGAATCAAACTACAGAGATGATCATCTCTACTGTCTCAAAGTCACATGAGGGTTTCTACTACTGCAAACACCCAGAGAGAGGAGAGTCACCCAAGAGCTGGATCTCAGTCACAGGTGAGACTAGGAACTATAAACACTTTTAAAATACTTCTGTATAATAAACAGCACTAATATGACTGTAAAATGCGTTCATCTCAGCTTCCTCCAGAAGATCAGGATCTGATTATCTCGATCCAGTGATAGCTGGAGTGACTGCTGGACTCATATTTTTGATCATTGTCTTCTTGGTCCTGCTGTGGCGCTACAGAAACAACAAAGGTTCATCTCGTCGTATTAAAATTCAATAACACATTTGCAGACTCTGATCCTAAATTCTTGGTCCTGGGCGCTACAGAAACAACAAAGGTTCATCTCGTCGTATTAAAATTCAATAACACATTTGCAGACTCTGATCCTAAATTAGCTATTTATGTATGCATGAAGGAGATTAAAGTCATATTTTTGACCCCCTTATTTCCTCAAAATAGTTTCACAAACATGTTATGTTTGTCTAGGTGGAAGATCTCAGTCTCCCTCTAGTGTCAGTCAGCAGCAGAACAGCAGTCAGACATCAGAGC
>NW_015643687.1:0-1798 GCF_001515625.1 Sinocyclocheilus rhinocerous
TTTATTTATTTTTGTAATGTTGTAAGACTCAAGTGTTTTGGACTCTAAAGTCTTACATTTAGCATACTCTCGTTCACTGTTATTATTGAACAGGTGGTGTGTGGGGAGGAGTAGTTTTTTTTAATTATTTTGTGGGGAGGAGTAGTTGGATGTTCTCCTCCAGCGTAGCCAAACACTGTCACCTTTCTTGGCAGGTGCGCGACGCATACGTGCCATCAGCTACCCGAGAACTATAACACTGCGGTTTGGGCTCGACAGGACACAACCTTTCATTGCGTTTTCTTTATGCAACAAAGTTCAAATCATGGGAATAATTCTGAACCTGAAGATTTTTGTGGAATATGATTTCTCTGATGTGAAGAACAAAGTCCTGTGGAATAATTTGCATCCGGAGTTTACGCAGATCCTCACTAAACGCGACAGGTAAAGCAGCTCAGGCAAAATGAGTGTGCCATATATTTTCTCATTTCTGTGGCATTTTTTTTAAATTGCTTGTTGAATTCCCAAACTTATTTATTTATTGTTTGCTTGTCTGTCTGTTGTATTAGTTTCGGTCCTCAAATTTGATTGGTCAAACAGAGTTCCACGAGCGCTGCTATAATCCTATAACACTGGGACGGCTCAGTTTTTGGTATCACTCCGCCTGTCTGTTTTCCGAGTAAAGTTTAGATGGGTAGCAGAGTTTGTCGCGAGTCAGGAGCGGGTGTTATGAAATTCGAAGTGTCGGTGTTTTCTCTTGCGGATGTGTCTCATTTTGTCTACAGCTCGGTGCGCCTTTTTGAAAACCAAAGGGTCCACGTTTTCTCTGGTATTCAGTGGTACCAATATTGTTCATGTCTGGGTTTCTGTCTACTGCAGTCAGCTAGTGCAGAGGGGAAATGGAAAATCCAGAGTGGAGCTGTAGCGGAGTGATCCCAAGAGGGTCTGGCTGCAGACTTGCATTCTCAGACACTTGCGCTTCCGCTAGTGACATCTCTTGCAGTGTTTATTTTGTTCTATTTATTTATTATTTTTTGTTTGAATCTCTTAACATTTTACAACAGTAGCCAGGTGGTGAAGACAAGAAAAAATAAACTAAATACGAAGTCACTTGCAATCGCCACTTGCACTCTCCGCTGTAGCCTACCTGCGACGTCACTTGCAATCGACACAAATCGTGCATGTTGCCAATGGAGACAAGACACTGTGGTGGTGATTAAAGGATTAAAACTAATTTAGTAGGCTACCGTAACGTACAGGGTCCTGCAAGTCATCTGTAGAAGAAAAAGACAAGACCCGCAAATCCGTGGCCAAAGAACAGCAGAATATGAACGCAATGCGTCTCTCGTCTCTCATTAAGCGTTTTCCACCCATAGAAAAACATAAACACTTAATATGGCTTAATGTATTAAGATGCTATTAAAATATCAAATTCAATATACAGTTTATTAATATAATGAATAATGTATAGCCTATAGCAGTGGTCGCCAACCCGGCCATCGCGATCGACTGATAGATCTTTATCACTGTCCCAGTAGATCCCGAAAAAAACAGTAAAATAAGTACAAAAATGCATTACATTTCTGGGGTTATATTAATGTATCACTGAAGGGAACTGTCTTGAGAAAAGTTTCGATGGCAATGGCATTTTCTTCTCCGTATAAAGCGCAACTCTGCTTTGTTTACAGCGGTAACCAAGGAAACGCTATAGCGCGGTCGGGTCATAAGCCAAACGTGTATTTTACCCCCTGAATGCGATTTTTACAGGGGAACACTCCTCGAAACGCGATTGGACTAGTTTTATTGCGAAAACCTGGCA
>NW_015643688.1:0-2075 GCF_001515625.1 Sinocyclocheilus rhinocerous
CCTGAGCTGGAGGGTTATGGCCAGAAAAATAACATTCATCGAGATTTTTATTATTATTTTTTTTTACTTCGCAACGTCACTTTCTTCACCCGCTTCACGGCAAGTAAAGCCTCGCCATGGTGCGATCCATAATTTCCAAAAGCTCATCATACGCAGGGCAGGAGGATTGGGAAGGCTCAGCCTCAGCTTCTTTGCCCTCCTCAGACATTTCCTGCTTTTGCTGGGCTGATCCCAGCAGAGCACTGGCCCCTGAATCAGACAATGTTAACGAAATAACATCATCCTCCAGCGGCTCACTCTCGTGCACACCCGACGATCGCGAAAGAGAAAACCCCTCTTCAAACTCATCGGCCAGATCCACCTGCGATCCCCACGAGCTCATTCCCTTCCGTGCCTCAGCAGCGGCGGGTCCTGAATCGCGGGAAGCAGATGGCTGCCCCTCTTTCCTCGAAAAGAGAGACAAACGAGAGCGGAGCTTTTTTCCTTGGAAAAAACGCTCGCAGTGCACACCGATTGCCCCCTCGGAGGCATCACTTTCACTTGAGTAAAATTAAAAAAGGAGTACTTTTACTTTTACTGGAGTAATATTTTATTATACGTATCTGTACTCTTACTCAAGTACTTGATTTGTGTACTTTGTCCACCATTGCAAACGTAGCACAAACAAATGGCATAGTTTTCGTGATTATTTCTTTTCATGGGGTGCCAACTTCATGGAGGTTAATTAAATGGCTTTTCTGATGTAAATGAGCATTGTGACAGTGTTTACAAACTCTTTCCATGGTTGAAAAAACACATTAAGACATATGTCAATATTTTATTAGATACCATTGTTTTGTGGAAAAGTTAAATTGTGGATAGCTGCTTCTTTGATGCAAGGGGTCAAATATGGAATTTAATCTCACTTTTATGCTCTTTGCCGAGAGAGCTCAACGCGCTGCAAATGAAAAAAAAATACATGCAAATAGAAAAACACCTGCAAATTAAGAAAACATCTTCATAAATTTGACAACACACGCGCTGCAAATGCTCACAGCAAAACCAAATAAAGAAACGCGCTGCAAAAACAGAAACGCACTGCAAATGTTCACAACACAATCAAATAAAGAAATGCGCTGCAAAAACAGAAACACACTGCAAATACTCACAACACAACCAAATAAAAGAAACACGCTGCAAAACAGAAACGCACCACAAATGCTCACAGCACAACCAAATAAAGAAACGCGCTGCAAAACAGAAACGCACCACAAATGCTCACAGCACAACCAAATAAAGAAACGCGCTGCAAATACTCACAACACAACCAAATAAAGAAACGCACAGCAAAAACAGAAACGCACTGAAAATACTCGCAACACAACCAAATAAAGAAACGCGCTGCAAAAACAGAAACACGCTGCAAATGCTAACAACACAACCAAATAAATATACGCGCTGCAAAAACAGAAACGCACCACAAATGCTCACAGCACAACCAAATAAAGAAACGCGCTGCAAAACAGAAATGCACCACAAATGATCACAGCACAACCAAATAAAAGAAACGCGCTGCAAAAAAAGAAATGCGCTGCAAATGCTAACAACACAACCAAATAAAGAAACGCGCTGCAAAAACAGAAATGCACCGCAAATACTCACAACACAAGCAAATAGAGAAACGTGCAGCAAAAACAGAAACGCACCGCAAATGCTCACAACACAACCAAATAAAGAAACGCGCTGAAAATGCTCACAACACAACCAAATAAAGAAATGCGCTGCAAATACTCACAACACAACCAAATAAAGAAACGTGCTGCAAAAACAGAAACGCACAACAAATACTCACAACACAACCAAATAAAGAAACGCGCAGCAAAAACAGAAACGCACCGCAAATGCTCACAACACAACCAAATAAAGAAACGCGCTGCAAATGCTCACAATACAATCAAATAAAGAAACGCGCTGCAAAAACAGAAACGCACTGCAAATACTCACAACACAACCAAATAAAGAAACACGCTGCAGAAACACGCTCCAAATTTCTGCAAAAACAGAAACGCGCTGAAAATACTCACAACACAACCAAA
>NW_015643689.1:0-1623 GCF_001515625.1 Sinocyclocheilus rhinocerous
CGCTGAAGACGCAGTGGATTACGTTTGTTTTTGAAGAGAATGCGCTCCCGATCTAGATAAACGAATCTATGTTCGTGCGAATCATTCATGATCCAGCCTCATCTACAGAAGAAGTGAGTGTAAGGTTTTGTAATGAATCTTTGCAAATCGCCTTTCATAATAATGTGCTAATTAACAAGTTTCACGATGAATGCGGCTAAAGTAAACAGTCCCTCAGAGAGCAGCTGGGAAGAGAGGGGCGGGGTCAGCAGAGCTCATTAACATTTAAAGGAAAATGCTACAAAAACGGCGTGCTCTGAAAAGAGCTGTTTTTGACAGGGTAAAAAAGGTGTTTTTTACACTACTGTCTTTGACGGTAAAAAAGGTGTTTTTTTACACTACCATTGAGAAATTTTAACCAAACTATGTTACAGACTTTTCATTAAGACCCTAAAGAATCATATCAACTTGTGGAAAATGGGCATCCTACAGTATGACCCCTTTAAGTGTGTCAATGCAATGAGAGAGACCATTCAAAAGGGAACTGTGCTTTTATTCTACGAACTAAAAGACATAGAATGAAATTTATACAGATTGAAATGAAAGATGTAGATTTTACTCCATCTATTTATGTCCAGATATCAACTAATAAGAAGCTGTATGCTTGTAACCACTGTAGATGTAGTTCCAGCCACACACTGTTTGCAAATATTTGTTGGAACTGTAGTTTTGAGGAAACTATGTTGGTAACAACATAATGCCCACAACAACCAAACATCACGTTTTGCACATGCAAGCTCCATTCACCTTTTATTAATGTAAACATGTAGTTCAGTCCATCTGAAATTTTAACATGCAATACTGTGTCCATTCACTGTCATGGATGATATAAATGTGGTCCAGCCCTTTTCCTCCTTAGGTAGGCTATCCTGTTTATGTTCCTCAATGCTGTATAAATATCAGGAAATAGGGTCAGATTTATAAAAGCCAATAGAGGGAGTAATCTATTGTCAGCATATGAAACATTGATGGACCAAATCCATTTTAATTACGGGTCTAGAAACTAAAAGCAGAGTTTATCAACACAATAGTGTGACCAGTATCAGTTTCCTTCTGAGGATTGTCCTTGAGTCTCTGTGGTATCCGACTGATGTTCTGTGTGTGTTGCCTACTGTACATTCACAGCACAACTGTGGCCTGGTTTCTTGTGCCTGTGAGAAAAGAAGAGAGAGGAAACCGGGTTGGCTGAAAGCAACTGTGGAAGTGTCTAGAAAGGAAGCCAGAGGAAAGGGCGTTATAACAGCCCTTCTGGCAACAGCTCCATCACAGAGTACAATTAAACACTAGGCAGGTTCATAAATCTGCCAAACACTTATCTTTAGTCATCACTTGTACATGACTTTGTACAGAAATATGCCTTAGACTGTGCATAAAACAAAATGTAGTTGGTTGTGTATAACATCTATTATACAATGCCGTCAAATGTATGTCTTTTTATATATACACTGCTGTTCAAAAGTTTGAGATCAGTAAGATTTTAAAAGCATCTGTGTCTGAGATATCATTAAAATGATGCTGAAAATTAAACTTTGCATCACGGAAATAAATTATATTTTAAAGTATATTAAAATAGAAAACCATTAT
>NW_015643690.1:0-487 GCF_001515625.1 Sinocyclocheilus rhinocerous
TTACCGTGATATATCGCATTACCGAATACCAGCACAAGTCTAGTGGTTAGTCAATAGCCGCGTCTGGTGTCCAAGTTTGTAAATAAAGACTAAACGACAGCTTCTGATATATTTGTTTAGCTATTTCATTCATCTCCCTCTCACTGGTGGAACTTTGTATTGTGTGACGTAGTCCAGTGATGGCGTGGTTAGGGCGTGTTTTACAGGAGTGCCGCGAGGCTACTGGCCTGACAGTGGAAACGCGGCATGATTTCGGCCTCTGTGCTCGAGGTCCGAGGCTATTAGCCCCGCCCAGCTCGCTGTAAGCCCCGACTTGCACTGGCCAGTGGAAAAGCGGCTAATGGGTGAAGATGGCAGAAGACTGTACATGCGCGAGATGGACGTATGCGCATCTTGTCATGGTATTAGTGTTTACATATAGTCCTGTTGTGTCTAATATGACTAGACCCAAGCTATTCACAGATATTGCCAGATAATCACTTTACCT
>NW_015643691.1:0-436 GCF_001515625.1 Sinocyclocheilus rhinocerous
TCAATTGCTTGGTAACACAAATTGCTAATCAGCCAATCACATGGCTGCAACTCAATGCATTTATGCATCTAGATGTGGTGAAGACGACTTGCTGAAGTTCAAACCGAGCATCAGAATGGGGAAGAAAGGAGATTTAAGTGACTTTGAACGTGGAATGGTTGTTGGTGCCAGACGGGCTGGTCTGAGTATTTCAAAAACTGCTGATCTACTGGGATTTTCACGCACAACCATCTCTAGGGTTTACAGAGAATGGTACGAAAAAGAGAAAATATCCAGTGAGCGGCAGTTATGTGGACGAAAATGCCTTGTTGATGTCAGAGGTCAGAGGAGAATAGGCAGACTGGTTAGAGATGACAGAAAGGCAACAGTAACTCAAATAACCACTCCTTACAACCAAGGTATGCAGAATACCATCTCTGAACGCACAACACGTCGA
>NW_015643692.1:0-764 GCF_001515625.1 Sinocyclocheilus rhinocerous
AATGTTCTTTTTAGCAGCATCATATGACCCCTTTAAAAAATAAAAAATTAGAAATGTTGCCTTTGTACGGAGCCCCGCACATGACATGCAAGACAAAATAAATAAATCGTGCGCATGCAGGAAAAAATTTACTAATTTACTAATTCGTTCCCTCGATGTACTAAAACATGCACACAACTAAAACATGCACTCAGATGTACTAAAACATGCACACAATTACTATTTCGTTCCCTCGATTTGCTAAATCGTGCGCATAATTTACTAATTAATTCTCTCGATTTATAAATCGTGTGCACGACTTAGCAAATCGAGGGAACGAAATAGTAAATCGTGCGCACGATTTAGCCTACTATTTTTTTCCTGCATGCCATGTGCGGGGCTCCGTACCTTGGCAACTAACTGAAATAAATACATTTAAATTGAAGAATTAAAATGACTAAAACTGAAATAAAAATAAAGTGAGCTAAATAGAAATATTATAAAAAGAAAAACTGACACAAGCACATACTTAAACTAAAATTCAATTGAAAACGTCTCGGTTACGTATGGTAACCCTCGTTCCCTGAAGGAGGGAACGGAGACGTCACGTCGAATGACCGACGAATTGGGATCTCGCTTAGAGAGACCAATCTACTTCGAGTGTAAACTAAACGAGCCAATGCACATTGGCATGCGATTATTGCATCCAGCTGCCGCTGATCACAGCGTGAGTATAAGTAGGCAGCAGATGCAGCGCATATTCAGGTTTTCACTGAGGAGCCGAG
>NW_015643692.1:1064-1207 GCF_001515625.1 Sinocyclocheilus rhinocerous
AAGAGGACCAGCTACTGCTGCTATGGCACTACCCAATCAGTAAGACTGGATAACACTGGGAAAACGTACCCGTTTGGCTTGGGACAGGGACGTTGCGGAGCTCCAACCTTCCTGAAGGAGGTTTCGGAAGCAAATACACATAT
>NW_015643693.1:0-950 GCF_001515625.1 Sinocyclocheilus rhinocerous
TATAGTAGGTAAGTAGGCATATTAGAACGCAAATTAAGTATACATACGTCCGAGTCTCGCGAGAATTAGTGCAATTCTCGCCTACTCTTTTATGAATACAGAGGATTCAAAAATACTTATTTGCTTGTCTACTGCTTTTTGCCTACTATATAGTAGGGAAATATGCCATTTCGGACGCGGCCAGCTGCTTCATTTTGAATGAATCAGCCATTTGAACAAAAAATCTATGCAAATCTTCCCAGATAGTGACGTAGGTATGTGGGGGCGTGTTAGAACGAGCCGTTTTAGGAGGGGCGTGGAGAGACCGGATAAAGCCGCCAGGAAAGGGGACAGAGAGAGAGAGAGATTGTGGGCTGAGGACTTGTGTTTTGCTGCTGCCATATATTCTGTTGAGCTGTGTGAGAATCTGATTTGGAAGCGCCGAGAGCGCACATTTTGTTGGACTGGAAAGAGAATTAATAAAGAAACATGAGCCTCAGTAACCCGACCCTGTCTTCTTTCTTTCCACACACGCTGAACTTCATCACATGAGGGTTTTCTAATAAGGTGCAGATGTAATGTGTAAAGAACGGCTCCACCATAATAAGAATAGCAATGTACAGTGACATTTAAGATTATTTACAAGTAGGGGTGTAATGGTACGGTTCGGTACGCATGTGTACCGAACAAATACAGCGTTGTTTTAACCACTGCATGGGTGGAACTTCATTGGAAACTTCCAGCTAGGAAAGCTCGGTTCGTTTGTTTCCCACTGTCTGAGACGCAGCTCTCTGTGTGCGCACCGAACACGGCGCGCGAATATTTAGTCGAGTTATTTTGCATCTTGTGCTTGAATGCTTTAAAATCTCTTGAATGTTTAAATTGGCAAGGCTTAAAAAATACCTGCAAAGATAAGCTTTCATGACGACGGGCAGCAGTGGCCCGTCAATCGTATTTTAAGCATCTGTTAA
>NW_015643693.1:975-4966 GCF_001515625.1 Sinocyclocheilus rhinocerous
TCTGTTAAGCGTCTTTTATGCTGGCCTCGGGCAGTCAGTTGAAATCGCCGGGGGGCCCCCCACAGCCGTGGGCCCCTATAATCGTCACCACCTTTCACCCCACTAGCGACGGCCCTGCTCTTTACTACTAGTTTTATCTCATGCCTCATGTAATCTCTTAATCAGTGTTTCAACTAGGCCTGGGCGATAAAACGGTATCGATATTTATCGACAGTACACCATAATCGATAACGATAGAAAAAATGTTCGATATATCGCACGATAGTTTCACGCTTTTTTCATTTAAAGGCGCGTGTTATGAGTGACAAGCAGACAGCCAGCAGAACACAAACACATGCTGAAATTAGTGCCGTGCCTGCCTGCGATGAGGAGACTGTGAATCAAAAAAGGAATATTAGTCGAATTTAAAATTAAAAACGGTGTATTTGAATTTTAGGTGTGTGTCAGGGAGCCTTATCAGCGGCGCATGAGATGCGGTGAGGATGATGTTGTTGCATTTTAATGATTTTGTTAGTCTATATCCAGTTGAACCCACAAGATGCGCCGCTGCTGCATTATTCATTCAAAATATTAGATCTATTAAATATTAAAATATTAAATATATTAGGGCGCATTCTTGAGACGCACAACTATGACTGTTGCACTTGCGTCTCGCACAAGAGATGAATAGAAAGCCATGTAAAGTTAAAAGAGGTTAAACTTTTAGAAAACATGTCTGGAGAATTTGTGGGGGTTTTATTCCATTCCACTGCGTCTCATATGTTTTTACATGCGATCGTGTGATCGCCGCTTTGGCTATTTGTATTTAGCTATGCATAAATACATGATGCTGTTTTGTTCATTATTGTTTATGCAATTTACGAAATTATATTTGATTTATAAATATTAGTTTAGACGGTATGCACTTTTTTATAGACAGTCGTTATTTCATTGCATTGAATAAACAATTTATTGAGGTGCATTATTTTGCTCATTGCACCCTCCTGTGGCCTCAGGAGACAGACCAAATGTTTCCTTAACACTTATTTAATCTGCATATAAAATATAAGGAGGTATTTGTTTAAATTTTATTTTGTTATTTTGTTTTATTTGTTATTTTGTTTGTTAAGACTAAAATAAGTTGTTGATTGGGTAAATTAAATAAATTAAATAAATTGGGTAAATTAAAAATACAGTGGCTAAATAAAAAATAAAAAATTCTACTGCTCTCGAAGAAAGGTTATAAAAAAATTTCAATAATTATCGATACCGAACGATATGAAACATTATATCGTGATCATTTTTTTAGCTATATCGCTCCAGCCCTAGTTTCAACCGCGGAAAGACATCAACAAAACAGCTTTTAAACAAACTGTCACATAGCATTTAATTTACCTCAGGCAAGTCATCAGTGTCCACAGCTCTTTAGTTCGCAATGAAGTCTAGAGAAGAGCATTTAGCAAAATATTACACAATATAATCATTATATTTTACTTTACCTGTTAGTGATGTCTTAATTATTATTTTGTGTATTTTTAAATAAATCTGTTATGAAATAAGTTATGACAGCCACCGTGTAAATGAATACATTTCAACAACAAATATAAATTTTATAATTTAGAAGTTAATTTAAAAATTGCATTATGTGCAATTTACATGTTTGCATACAATTGTTTTTAAGTTGAGTGCTGATTATTATATTTAAAAATAAATAGTAATTAAATTTAAGTTCGGGCTCTGTTGTTAATTGTAACCTTATAGTAATGTAAAAGGGCTCCCTATAGTTTAGAGCAGGAGTGTCAAACTCAATTCCTGAAGGGCCACAGCCCTGCAGAGTTTAGATTCAACTCTAATTAAACACACCTGATCCAACTAATCTTTCAGGCTTATTTGAGTTGGAGTTTGACACCCCTGGTTTAGAGCAGAATCTGAGGTAGATTTAATTGGAATTGGAATGGAATTAAAAAAAAAAAACATATAGATACAGATATTTTTCTAGTAGCATAATCTATTAGCCTGCATTTACATTGCGCGTATCTATTTTGACATGCCATATTCCCGTGCTAGCATCACTATATCAATTGCAACTTCAGAGTGAATCACACATTTATATGAGCAATATCACACTCATAGATGTGAGATATGGCTGTATATCGGCACGGCTTTAATTCAGCCGTAGGTAATCCCAGCATGCCGATATACAGCCGATATACATATCTCAGGTCTACGATTGTGATATTGCGTTTATACAACAGTTTGACGGCACGAGTGTGTAAATATATAAGAAAAACAACAACGGAGTGTCTTTTAAAACCCTATTTTGTGCAGAACTACTTCCTTCCGTCACAGATTCAAATCTCAGATTGACAGTTTAACAGCTGAGCTCAAGCCTCCACTACTAATTTGAAAACGTATAGACCTATAGAGACATCAGAGCCAGCGGCAAATTCCAGAAGATCTGGCCGAGGTGAGGCTGCTCTCGGTGGGTTCATGAGCGCTGAACGGCCTTGGAGCTCACATCTCGGAAAACGTCGAAGCAAATTTTCAAATAGACGTTATCTTTGTTAACAAACCGCATATTTGAAGTCTAAACAAGTACATTCTCAGCTAAATAACTCTTAAAACTACATTCCGTGACACAAAAGCAGTATTATTTTTCAATTATTTTGGATTTGGGCATCCGCCATGACACTCACTGTGAGAAATACCGCAAGCGGAGTCATACAAATTGTGAAAGGGCGTTCCTGTAGCAATACCAGTACAATATCTCGAGGTTCTCAACCAATCAGATTTGAGAACCAGAAAGAACTGTTGTATAAATGTAGATGTCACTTCCAAAACTTTGCACATGTAATTGGCCGTCGGTCCTCTTACCAGCATGAAAAATAAAAATACTTTTATTCAACGGATTATAGCTATATAGCCTCCAAAGTGCGAAAGACCGCTCACTTTACAATCACTAAAAAGCTGTCACTCATCTCAATCAACAAAGTTGTCTACACTGCATAATGAATCTCTTACTTACATGATACACTGTGTTGTTGTTAATGAGAGAATTCGCGAGAGCGAGCACTGAACAAAAAAACTTGAGTGTTTTGAGCGGTGAGTGGATTCTATCTTAAACAACTCTGATTGGCCATTGCATTCCAGAAATCACCAGATATGTCTGTGATTGGCTACATTTCTCACCACTGCAAAAACACGCTGTAAACAGGAACATTACACGTTCTCCAGAGCTCAAACTCAAAAACGCCATGGAGCATTTGCTAAATCTGTTTCGCTAATAATATTACATTATTTCAGTATCAACTGAGGGTGCTCTTGCTTTCGTTTCAGGGTGCTTATATTTAAAATGGACTTTGTGATGTTTAAATTTTTTTTTTAACAAAACATTATTTGTGATCAAACATTAATTAACGGGCAACCGGCATGAAATTACCATTATAACCAGTAGATGACAGCAGAGGATCACTCAGTTGCCATTTCCACTCCCTAGTTCTCATCATGTCTTGCTTTTAAATTTATTATAAAATGACTATTATAACAAATTTTAGTACCTTTTAGAACCTAAACTTTTGACCTTTACAAATGTTAATTGTATTCATTTGATTATATTTGTCAGTGTTACTAAGCACACAGTATTAAAGGTGTTTTTGTTTTTCATTTTAAAAATAATAATTTTCACCCACACCCTAAAGTTTTCATTTGGGTAATCTGTCCCTTGGAAGAAAATGCTTGAATAGTACTGCACTAAAGGGTTTAAATGCTGGGGATTCTGTCATATAACAGAACATACAGCATAACAGAAGAAGCAACAGATGACCCATCTTAAACAAATAAGCATATAAAGAAAGCTTTTTTTTAAATTTTCCTACAGCCTTATGTTACGGAGTTTATTATGACACAGCCATATTAATAAAGACTTTTTAACAAAACATTATATATATATATATATATATATATAGTTAAAAATACTTTTTTTTAGCAAGTAACATTAAAGAGTTACTTGTTT
>NW_015643694.1:0-517 GCF_001515625.1 Sinocyclocheilus rhinocerous
AAAATATATGACAGGAAAATACTATTCTAATCACAAATTTCAAAATAATGCAGGTTCATTTTCACATGTTTTAACTAGGGCTGTCAGTAATGATTATTTTGTTAATCATCTGCTAAAGATTTTATTTATATTTTTTTGGTAATTAAGATAAGTGAACAATATCTTTTAGTACGAATTCAATACATGTAATAATTGAGGCAATAATACTTGGTTGAAATAAAGTATCAAAAGTAAGTAGTCATATTGTTTTACTGATCAACACTATTAAAATACATTAAGAAATGTATAAACAATAAACTTACGTATTTTATGTACTAGGCTTAAACGATTCCTTATCCTATGGCTCCCTCTAGTGGGCAACGTTAACATCACAGCCTTCATTCCTCTGTTGAAATGGCTGATGGTTTAGAGCAGGGGTTATAAAACAAAAAATGCAATCTGTATCACTAAAGATGGACGACATGGACAGCAGTCAGAGTGAGTAACTTTACCGATTTTCAATTAAGTTTTATTTTAT
>NW_015643695.1:0-1249 GCF_001515625.1 Sinocyclocheilus rhinocerous
AGTAGCCTTGTTGTTTGTAATTTCTCCTATCACATATGCAGACGTGGTTTTATGTTTACGCGGCGCCAGTATAAATCATTATAATCCATAATTATGTCCCCACTGGATGCAACAAATGCCTCGTTTATAATGCGTTTTAATGTTTTTGTCTTTGGCTCCGGCCGGGACACGGCATCACAGTATGGTAGGGGCGTAACATTTCCGTCACACGCTTGAGGTATTCGGCCAATCACAACGCACTGGATAGCTGGCCAATCACAGCACACCTCGCTTTTCAGAACGATTAGCTTTGTAAAAATCGACGCGTTTCAGAAAGGCGGGGCATACAGGAGAAACAATAATGTACTGTACGTGGAAAATAATGTGTTTTTTTTAACCTTAAACCGCATAAACACATGTCATTACACCAAATACACAAAATAATGTTCTTTTTAGCAACATCATATGACCCCTTTAAATGAACCCATCCCACACACACCCTCGTCCCACAGCAGCAGCATGCTGGCAAACTGTGCTGATACAGCAGCTGGAAACAAATGGAGGCGTCGAGAAAAGCTCGATTTGTCACGTCTGATAGCTCACAGTCAGGTTCTCCTAGACTTTATCCATCCGAACAGGTGAGACTTTGACAGGTAACGTGAGCTGGTGGGCTACATCAGCTAACCCGCAAGGTGTGCTGGCATTGACGCCCTGTCCATTATACACACAGCTGAAAACAGGTCTGGTATTTAAATACACTTAAAAGAGTTACCACGAAACGAAGCAGCTTTTATCACCATTTCATGCCTGCAGACTATAAGAGTAACGTTAGTTTTAGTTTGCTGTGTGATAAACGTAAACAATCACAACATTACAGTCTGAATGAATGGTAAGAGCACTAACTGATTAAAAATAAAAACTCAGTTTGGTTACAGAGGGTGAGAGCAAAAAGAATAATCTCTGGCTTATTAGAAGCTCTGTTGAAAATAAATCATTAAAAATAGACAAGTTAGCTCACCTTCCATCTCTTGAGGCTCTCCGACAGATAAAGTCGCCATTTTCCTTTAAACCCGCCCACTTTACTAGATGATTGACAACTAGATTGACCAATAGCAAACCCGACATCCGTTTCCTACGCCCATGGACTATAAATAAATACGATTATATAATAAATTTAACACACGACAAAACCAAACACACATAAAAACACACACAAAAATGCTATGCGATTATAATTTTTAAGTTATTATAAATAAATCTGCTATAATTT
>NW_015643696.1:0-573 GCF_001515625.1 Sinocyclocheilus rhinocerous
AATCATATTTTCAGCATTAACTAAAACTAAAGTTGTCCTCCAATTATTGTGGCGTATAAACATACTATTGTTGCTCTTTTGTTAGTTTTGACTGCTTCTGTTGTCCTCATTTGTAAGTCGCTTTGGATAAAAGCATCTGCTAAATGACTAAATCTTTGGATAAAAGCATCTGCTTAATGACTAAATGTAAATGTATAAACCTCAACCTAGATTTTTCCAGTCATGCGCATGTTGTGTGGTTAACACATCTGAGTTGGATCAGTTTTCAGAACACCATCTGCCTAGTAACATTACCTTTTTTTTTGCGCTACAATTTATAAAATACTTTCAATAGCAGTGGCTAACTGCTATTCAACCAGCAAACCTCAGAATTGATGCAACACTCCAACTCTCTTGCGCCCCCATATGGTCTGTCAACGAAACGGCAACTAAAACATTTCCCCCCTTTTTCTGTGGGGAAGTTTGGATTGTCTGTGATTTAAAGAGTGTGTAAGACTGGGCTCAGGATAGACATTTAATTTTCTCCTCCTTGAGTGATAATTGGGCACAAACTTCAGTGTTCTCATAAGTGGA
>NW_015643697.1:0-592 GCF_001515625.1 Sinocyclocheilus rhinocerous
GCAATTAATCCAAAAATGAAGAAATGTACTTAAAAAAAACTTTCAAAAGTGATGGTTTACATCTTGCAAAACACTAAAACCCATCAATTAAATCAATGTGAATTCTACTTAACTTACTTCACTTTAGGCCCGTAGTATTGCAGCCATCTTTTTGCCTTTGACATCCCAGCACTCCACGCACTGTCAAGCCAGCCGCAGTTCAGAAAAACACGGTCAAGCCAGCCGCGGCTGAAATTTGTGTGCGCGCGTATTACAATGATTACGGTAATTGCAGGAACACAGAGAGAACGCGCTTTCAGAGCACTTTTCATTTAGACGCCCAGATGTGAGATATAATACAACAAGATGACATTTCTCGATTTCTTTTTTGTACTTCTGCTTTAATATGTGTGTTATTTATTGGTGTTTTGGCGGTTGTGTGTTACTGAATTTTTGTCGACCTTTCAAATCATAGCAGGATTCCTAGAAAAAGAGAAATGGGAAATTATTCGATTTAGAGGGCTATAAAGACCCCATTTCTAATAAGTAGAAAAAAGAGAAATTTCGATTTAGAGGGCTATAAAGACCCAATTTCTAATAAGTAGAAAAAAAC
>NW_015643698.1:0-1272 GCF_001515625.1 Sinocyclocheilus rhinocerous
AATGTATCTGGTCTAGCAAAGGTGTCGTGGTTGCCATGGTAACCAATGTCCTGGGCCTCGTTCATAGACATCTTGGCACCCAGTATGTTTATTGGGTGAGGGGTCTGTGAATGTTTGTTAATCTAATGAATAATTGATTTGTTAAATCAAATGAAAAATGGTGTGTCTGATTGGTCCAGACGCTACAAATATCCCCCCTTTCGAACGTTGTTGTCCGTAGAATAGACAACAGCGAGCGACGTCAAAGGTGCCTGACATCAATCAGACACGCACCTGCCACTCACGGCTGGGAGACAGTGGTAGCTCTCTGGCTGTTGTTGCCTCCAGGAGTGGTTGTGGTGCCATGGTGGATGCTGTCAGGTGGTGTGCTGTGGTGATGTAGGCTGTAGCAAGGTGCGGGTCCTCGAGCTTATGCAGCAGGTGTCGAGGCTGTGTCACCTGTCATCCTGAAGTGAGTTGGTCTGGGTAAGATGGTTCAGAGGGGGTAAAAGAAGGAGAAAAAGTGGAATTACTGAAGCAAATAAAAGCAAGAGTAGGAGAAGTGGATAAAAAAGAGTGTGATGATGAAGTAAGAGAAGAAGAAATAAAAACCCAACAAACATGAGACGTCTGCCCGACGTGCAGGTCATGTCTATATTGCGTCGGTCGGTTCAGGACCGTATCTGTACGTCTAATCGACGTGCAAATCCAGTACGGGATCTGGACGTCAGACTACGACGTCCCTTGGACGTAGATATTCAGTTCAAAATTTGAACATCTGACAATGAGTTTTTTTGGACGTCTGTACAACGTGCAGAACAGGTAACAGGAAATCGACGTAAGAACTTTTTATACAAATAATCATGACAAAGCAATCACACATCACGTCTATTTTTATGAAACATTTAGGTGTTAAAATAGTGTAATATTTAAATGTGACCATTTAACTTATTTTAATGAGTGGTATGTTTCACTGGGACATTGACAGAAACAGCAGTTTTCATCGATCTATTAATTAAATGAAATAGATTAAAAATAAAATAGATTAATTAAATTAAGTTAAATAGATTTAAAGAGATAAATAGAATTAAATGTAATAGATAAAAAGATTTAACAAATATTTAATAATACTATATAATATTTATATATAATATTTATTATATTATTAATAATACTATATAATATTTATTATATTATTATTATTATTATTTATTACATGTTATTATAATATAATAAAATAGATAAGTTAAATTAAAGGGGTCATATGATGCTGCTAAAAATAACATTATTTGG
>NW_015643699.1:0-281 GCF_001515625.1 Sinocyclocheilus rhinocerous
GCACTGGCTACCAATAGCTGTTCGCATAAAATTCAAGGCATTAATTAACCCCTTTACCTAAATACATTACTTCAGACTTATGTGCCTCTAGAAGCTTGCGTTCTGCAAGTGAACGTCGCTTTATTGTGCATCCCAAAGAAGCACAAAATCACTTTCACAGACTTTTACATTAAATGTTCCCTTATGGTGGAATGACCTGCCCAACTCAATCCCTAAATCGGCTAAAAACACATCTCTTCCATCTTTATTTGACCCTCTAACTCTAGCACTCTCTATTCTAA
>NW_015643699.1:441-544 GCF_001515625.1 Sinocyclocheilus rhinocerous
TACAATTAACAAAAGCAAAAAAGACCTCTAACACTAGCTTGCTCTATTCTTTTTTTTCTATATATAAATACACACAGTATATATTTTGAAAATATTTACATGT
>NW_015643700.1:0-521 GCF_001515625.1 Sinocyclocheilus rhinocerous
ATAAACACAAATCAATAAAGTAGGTAAATCCATACAATTAAAAGGGTAGGAAAAAACACTTCAAATAACAAATCAACATAATGAGCATATGTGACCACAATCTGTCATTACATTTAAAGTACCCTTAAACAATGAATATCAACTAAACAAATTCAGAAGGGTCACAGCTATCAACAGCTGAAGTACATAAATAAACTTACTTGGTTCATCTAACATACGCACACAACACCAAACTTGAGAAAAGCATCGAGTCCATTTTGCTTTCACCTACTCTGTGCGGGCTATTTCTACCAAATGCTAATCACTGCCACCTGCTGGAAATGGGCGGAGCTTAGTGTCTTTAGGTTGCTGCGTTGACAGCACATTCAAACAGTGGCTGATCGCCAGAACATTTCAAAATAAAAGTTCATTTGCAGCGGGCCTTTTTAACAGTAACATTCCATTACTTGATAACCTAGAGTTCACTGGGCCAGATAGTCAGCTTGATACGATTCTGGAATTTTGGTCAAATGCTTATTTCA
>NW_015643701.1:0-504 GCF_001515625.1 Sinocyclocheilus rhinocerous
GTGGGACGGAACCACCCAGACTACATCAGCCGGCTTAAAGTGACCCGTCAAAAGATTCAGATTCTCAATGTAAATACATCAGATATAGGCAGATACAGGCTCACCGATCATAAAGGAAGACTTGTCTCAAACAATACAATGATACTAGTGGGTAAGAAAATACTTATTTTTTCAAAATCTTTTAAAATTACACATTCAAAAAAAATAAATCAACACATTTATTCAGCAAGGATGCGTTAAATTGATCAAAAGTGACTGTTTCAATTTATCAAAACACATTTATAATGTTTCAAAAGATTTCTATTTCAAATAAATGCTGTTCTGACATTTTTCTATCAAAGAATGCTGAAAAAATGTATCACGCTTTCCACAAAAAATATTTAGCAGTGATAATAATAATAAATCTTTCAAATCAGTATCAAATCAGCATATTAGAATGATTTATGAAGAATCACATGACACTAAAAGCTGGTGCAATGGCTGCATTTTTTATTTTAAAAAAAT
>NW_015643701.1:3326-6233 GCF_001515625.1 Sinocyclocheilus rhinocerous
CTGCAGAAAGAGAATCCGCAAAAGGTGCCGGTCCACTAAATCAGACACAAACACAGGGCAGCCCAACACCGTACCAGTGTCTATACCTTGCAGCAACACTATGTCTGATCCTGTAGGTCCTGGAGACACTGGCCAGGTAAAATAAATGTGAAGATTCTGTCTCTCTCCCTACACTTTCCTGTCCATTCTCCACTATCCTATAAACAAAAAAAGGCAAACAAAATCAATATATAAAAAAAAAAAAAACTTTTTAAACTCTTTGTGACAGAACCATGCTAAGCGACATTAGAATAATCTAGTGATTGTAGCTGGTGTACATTGTAAGTAATATTAATGGTTTGTTGTTTCTGACTAAAGGGCTACATCGCTGGTTATCCGCCTCATCCAGATCAAGGTCAGATTCACTATCCTTATCCACCAGAGTCGAGCGGACAACCTGCTGTTCCTCCCAACCCTGTAAGTTTACATACAGAGATTTACCACAGATCCTTCTATCCAAAGTGACAAATAAGGAATGTTACAACACAAGAAATTCATCCTAAGGTGGCAGCAACTTTCAAAACTTTTGAATACAAGTTCCAAATTGCTTAAATAGCTCTAGTGCAGCAGAATGTGAAAATAATGCAGAGTTAATTCGAGCGCCATGATTTTGGAACACTATGTCATGCGTGAGTTGCTGTAAACGGTGCTAGATGCGAGAGCAACTCACAAAGGCGTCCATCTAATGCATGTTTACAAAGAAAAACTATATAAAAGCAAGCAGTGGAAAGGTCTAAACATGTTATGTGTGCACGGTTCCCAAGACGAACATGAATTCTGGTTTGGATTTTAGCTGGTGGACCAGTATAGACATGCAAAACTTAATAAACCAGTACAGAGTTTATTTATTTAAGTTTAACTGTAAAAAAAAATAAAATCAATTTTGTGCAATTTTGCTTTTTAAGGGCTTTTATCCTGAGTATCAAAACCCTGTCTACCCTCCTGCCTTTGGACCTGGACTTCCCCCTGCTCAGCCGCCCCAGTGGAATGCCCCTCCAACCCACTACAACCCATCTGCACCTGTGGTACATCCAAAATCTTTTGCAAATCTCTTTGCTTTTCATCCTGTGGGTTTATATTTCTATGTGCTTATTTGTCATCAAAGATAGCAAGCAAATATGTAAAGGATCAAATGAAATTCAAATGCATTAATTGCTCTGAAAGGGGCAACACAAAGTTAAAGAGATTGACAATTCTGACATTTGTTCACCTACAAGTTGTTCCAAACATGTGTTTCTTTCTTCTGCTGAACACAAAAGAAGATATTTTGAACTATGTTGGTTAGCAAACAACTGACAGTAGTCACTGACTTCTATAGTATGGAAAAGAATACTATGGGAGTCAATGGCTACTGTCAACTATCAAAATATTATTTTTGTGTTGAACCGAAGAAAGAAACTCATACAGGTTTGGAACAACTTGAGGGTGAGTAAATGAAGACAGTATTTTCATTTTTGGGTGAACTACCTTTTAAATGTTTGTCTTTCTATTTTTTTTTAATAATAACATACATTTATATGATTTAATCATTGTTACTGTCTTTCAAAGTTGCTTGCATTGAAGTATCCACACAAATTAACTTAACAAGATACTGTGTGTCCTCAGAACTATACACCAGTAATGAGCAGTGCTCCTCCTGGGCCTGAACCCAGCGTGTTGAATATGAATGAATTGCCGCCAACTGCACCACTGCTCACACCTCACCCTGAGGTAACCCTTTTTCTACCCTTCTCAGCCTAAATCATTAAAGGGGTCATATGATGTTTTTTAATCGTTTAATTTTTTTCTGTTAACATCTGCCTGCGAGTAAACCTTTCTTGGGCCATATTTTAGTGTTTGCTATTGTTTCCAATACAGTTTTTAACTGTCCAGTCATTCAGTAACAGCCACTTCGCATTACATTTGGACATTTTTTAAAACAAATTGCAGAAAATGTGCCACACATTGCTGAAAATGATTGTTAGAAAAAGTAAAGCTTTACACCTGACACATTTCATATTCCCAATGTCTCTCTGTGTCTTTTTTCTAGTCTCAACCATCTGATAGGACCAGCATTTCTATGGATATCCTTAACTCCAGTAACTCTGGTGTCAAGTTTGACGTGAACAAAGGAAAGTCTTCTGGCAGCAACTTCCTGTAGTTACTCCAAAATCCTGAATTATCCCTGCACGGGATGTAGAAACAAACACTTGTTTGTTAGATTCATACAAAATCCAAGCCTTAAAAAGAATAATTAATAATTTTGGCCTTAGAACTAATAGGACCTTAATTAAAACTACTATTTAAATAGTTTATGATGAGACATATTCTTTCAGGACTCAGTCTAGCTTAAGTGCTATAGCAGGATATTACAATTTGAAGAAGAAAAAAAACGAAATCCCTTTATATATTACATACTGTACAGTACCTCAAATCCCTGTTAACTCTTTTCCCATGAAAATTTCCCATGTCTTTTTTCTTACCTCTTAATGTCACTCTCTTGCTGCTCTTTAATAGCAGAAGAAAAAGCTGTTGAATGATACCAACGATATTTTAAAAAGCTACCTCCATATTTTCAGCAAATTTTTTTCATATTAAAGTCGCATTACAATATGGACAAAAGAATGACTCACCCTCTGAATGGGCTTTCAGCAACACCCAATGTTGACAGATATGTATATTCAAGTGAAAAGCCAAGCAATTTCCATAGACACACACTAGTTATGACCTGTCCTGAAGTTCAGTTTAAAGGTGAGTGTGAGCTACCATTTTCACTTCATCTAATCTCTCCATTCAGTCAGGCTGAAGAGGCTATATTCTACACTTTTGTGAAGAACTACTTGCGATACGAAGCCATTATTTTATTATTGTAGGATGTAGTTGTGCAAA
>NW_015643702.1:0-236 GCF_001515625.1 Sinocyclocheilus rhinocerous
ATATTTTATATACAAAGCTCTCTGGGGTGAGCTCATTATCATACTGTAGGATTTCTATCCATAAAAGACACTGATATGCCATGGAATCAACCAGCATGAGATCTAAACTAATCACCCCAGCACATGATTCCAATATTCTGGGTCGACTTCCTGCCAGTCTTGTCGTCATCTACTCAGAGGAGTGATTAAAAATTAATCCAATCAAGAGATAACACAGAGATCTTTTGTATCAGGAC
>NW_015643702.1:415-531 GCF_001515625.1 Sinocyclocheilus rhinocerous
TGAAACCCTTACAAACTTCTCTTACAACAAAAGAAACATAACCTTGCATGACGATTTTGACGATTTTCCGATTAAAACTCATAAGTAGTGAAAATGTATCCACTGTATGTGTTATG
>NW_015643703.1:0-891 GCF_001515625.1 Sinocyclocheilus rhinocerous
TTTTTTTTTACACATTTCTGTCCCCTTCATTTCTGAAATGATGGCTACGCCCCTATGTGTGCAGGACAGAAAACAGTGCATGAGTCTTCTTGTGCTAGAATGGTTTAAAGTCATATTAAAATGTGCACAAAGGAATCGATAAGAGGAATCGAAATTTTAATTTTATAACAGATAGACGATTCGAGACCTTAAGCATCCTATTGCAGAGACGATTCGTGACCTTAAGCATCCTATTCCAGAATTGGAATAGATTTTGGAATCCCAAGCCTAGGTATGGGTTAACATGTTAAATAACATGTTAAATCTTTTTTTTTTGTCCTACCGAAAATGTGCCTGGAGTCCACCTTTGTTATTATAACAAACTACACTTTCAATGTGATTTTTAACCATTCAAGTCAAGAAGACTCACGGGCTGTTTTCTCTGCTACACACACATCCTTATGAAAGTGTTCTTTAGCCTGTTGACTTTCATTATAGTATTCAGCTAACAAGGAAATATTTTGCAATAAGAGTTAGAATAAATGTGAATGATATCTAAGATTTTTTATTTATTTATTTATTTTATTTTTTATTTTTTTTACCTTATTGGAACCAAAATTAGGAATTGACAAGAATCGGAATCATTAAAATTCAAACGATGCCCAACCTTACCCACACCCCACATTATTTTTTACTGGCACATTTCAATTCACACTGAAACACTTTCTTTTCTTTTAAACCCTCACTTACCCTTCTTTACTTTTGCCCTTCTTAAAAACAACTAATCTTATACGTGAATGTACTTTTCAAAATTAGTTATAAAACAGTTGCTCCTGGCAACAGAGATAGGTAGTATGTTTGCTTAACAGCATCAAACATGACAATTTATGAGACTAATATCATGTTTTGCTC
>NW_015643704.1:0-565 GCF_001515625.1 Sinocyclocheilus rhinocerous
CACTCGCCTGGACTGAGAATTACACACAAAATTATGTTGAATTGTCCGTTTTGACAAGTATTCACGTTACAGTTGATTACGTCTTAAGTGAACATAAACAGTAGGGAGAACATGTATCAGTACATTGCATTCATTGCAGCTGTGCATTCGGTTTTAAAGGGATAGCAGCCTAATTTAGTTGCTATTGTCCGAGACATTGATGTTAATCAAGCAACAAAAGAAAGACTTAAACAGAAAGACATCAGAAAATCATGCACTGCTCTTACCTGAAAAACTTTAGTAGCCCTAAAGATTAATCTTAATTTATTTATAGAAATAAATATGTTTGCTTGAAAGAATGAAGAATATGGTAAACAAGTTGCTTTAAAGAATGTATAATTAGCCTATATAACCATTGGTATTTCATTAAAAAGAAGACCATGTTCTTGTTCTTTATGAGAAGTGGTTTTATTTAATTTTAACATAAAGGCATGTTGTGTGTCACCTCATTCATTCGCCTAGGTTGCTTTATGAACCGTCTGCAAATTTACCTCACAGTACAAAACAAAGTCCAATAATTTATTCA
>NW_015643705.1:0-1381 GCF_001515625.1 Sinocyclocheilus rhinocerous
TGCCAATCCTGAATCAAGTCAAGTCACAGCTGATCTTCATGAGTCTTGTCAAGTCACGGTTGATTTTCATGAATCAAGTCAAGTCACAGTTGATCTTCATGAGTCAAGTCATGTCACAGCTTCCATTCCTGAGTCAAGTCAAGTCACAGCTGATCTTCATGAGTCAAGTCAAGTCACAGCTGATCTTCATGAGTCAAAGTCTTTAAAGTCAAGTCAAGTCACAGCTGATCTTCATGAGTCAAGTCAAGGCACAGTTGATCTTCATGAGTCAAGTGAAGTCACTGCTGATCTTCCTGAGTCAAGTCAAGTCACAGCTGCTCTTTCTGAGTCAAGTCAAGTCACAGTTGATCTTCATGAATCAGGTCACGTCTCAGCTTAACTTCCAGAGTCTCGTCACGTCTCAGCTGAACTTCCAGAGTCTCGTCATGATGAGGCAATGGCGCCCGCTGCCCGCTGCTTCTCCAGAGGTGGCAGCCCATGCTGCAGAACCCTCCCGAGGCGGCGGTGCTCGCTTCAGCTCCTTGCGCGGTGGTGGCGCCCAGCAATGCACCTTCAGCCTGTCATGTCGCGGTCAAAGGAACCGTTGATGAACGCTGTACCTGTCCAGCTAAAGAGAATGTTAATGAACTCTCCCTGTTTCCTGCTGGTACTGCTGTAGAACCTCCAGAGGTGGCGGCATCTGCTGCAGAACCTCCAGAGGTGTCAGTGGTATCCACCTGTGAACTCCCTACCTGTCCTGTCACGGCTATGGAGGCCATCTGCGAACTCTTAGCCTGTCCCGTCACGGTTGTGGAGGCCATCTGTGAACTCTCTGCCTGTCCTGTCACGGCTATGGAGGCCGTCTGCGAATCCTCGTCCTGTACAGTCATGGCTATGGAGGCCATCTGCGAACTCTCAGCCTGTCCCGTCACGGTTGTGGAGTCCGTCTGTGAACTCTCTGCCATTTATGTTCTGGCCAAGGAGGCCGTCTGTGAACTCTCTGCCTGTTCTGTTCCGGCCAAGGAGGCCGTCTGTGAACTCTCTGCCTGTTCTGTTCCGGCCAAGGAGGCCGTCTGTGAACTCTCTGCCTGTTCTGTTCCGGCCAAGGAGGCCGTCTGTGAACTCTCTGCCTGTTCTGTTCCAGCCAAAAAGGTCACCTGTGAACTCTTAACCCTGCCTGTCATGAACCCAGAAACCATAAATGAACTCTATATTTGCCCCATTACTTCTGTCGTTGCCAAAGAGACCCCTAGTGAACAGTCTATCTATCCAGTTTCCGTCAATGAGTCTGATTCTGAATTATCTGTCTGTCCAACTTCAATCACTGAACTGTCTGCCAATCTAGTGTCACTCAATGCTGACTGTGAATTGTCTGCCTGTTTAATGTCACTTACTGAAATGT
>NW_015643706.1:0-416 GCF_001515625.1 Sinocyclocheilus rhinocerous
CTATAGGCTAGCCTGATGTTCCCTTTTTATGTTGCACTTTGAAAAGCCCAAATCAGAAAAAGCCTCTTTTATGTTGCACTTTAAAAAAAAAAGGTTGTTATTATAAATGTAGCCTAATTAATAGTTAAATAATATTAATGATAATTTGCTGTTACAAACGATGAATTATTCACAGTTTTAACAAGTTACGTTTGGATGAGTGCGTTTATATCCACGGAAAAAATGTCTAAAGAAATAGGAATCGAAGTTTAGCACAACTCACCAGAACTATGCAATGTTGGGGCATGTTGAGCTCGGCTTGTTCTTTCTGCCGCTTTCTCAGGTTGTTATTCTTTTAAAGGGGTAATATGACGTTGCTAAAAAGAACATTATGTTATGTATTTGGTGTAATGCAATGTGTTTATGCGGTTTAAGGT
>NW_015643706.1:1269-8161 GCF_001515625.1 Sinocyclocheilus rhinocerous
AAAAGTCATTGAAAAATGGGGGGGAAGGGGGGCGTTGCGATAAACCGCAAGATTTGTTGCTTCTTCGCCGTGGTAAGAAAAAATCCCATAACGTCACAGCCCTAGTAACAAATAACAATCTTGAATCTTGAAGGATCCACGAAGTTCATCATTGAATGTAAAGGAACACGTAGAAGAAAGAGGTTGTAGTTACTGAGTTGTGTATTAGCAAGTTTGACCCGTTAGTCATTTATTCGGCCTACTTAAGTTTACTGTTTGCATGAAGGGGTTTGCCTGTTCAAACTGTTTATGTTGGCCTTTTTGGCTGTTGTGACCCGTTGGTCACTGTTTCTCAAATGAACTATATTGCTAAAAGTATGTGGACACCCTTTGTAATTGATGGATTTGGCCAGGCATGTTCATTAATGGGAAATCTTGATGCTACAGCATGCATTGAATTCAAAAGAATTGTGTGCATCCAGTTTTGTTGGACCAACTAGTTGTGAGTTTGAAAGTAAATGCTAAACAAGCACATATTGGTATGTCTTTCAGGTGGTCCATGTAATTCTGGCCATGTAATCGTAGTTTCTATATAAATATATCACTGATTTAACATTGATGTTTTGTTTAAAGTTAGAAAGCTGTGCGCTGCAAAAGATTGTGGCCAGGTGGAAGCAGTTGTTGGACCATATAAACTTTATGATTTATAAAAATTTAGGATTGTGGCCTAAATGTTTTATGATCCTCTTGTTTTGCTAACATTATTAATATATTGCCATTTTTTAAAGATACTTCACTACGAAAGATGTATACAAAACAATACACGAACTATCGCCTTGGAAAATTCACTGTAGCCACAATAATACCAGAGGTGTGTGACAATCATGTTCAGTACATGCCCATTCCAAGTACAGATGACTGGATGAAAATTGCAGATGTATTCTAGGAAAGGTGGTAGCTCCCAAACTGCATTGGATCTCTAGATGATAAGCTTGTGGTCATACAGGTGCCATAAAACTCTGGATCCACTGTTTATAACTTAAGGTGACCAGACATGCCACTTCCCGGGGACACGTTCTGCCCAGGATTTCTAAATTGCCTAAAATAACCAGGTTTTAGAGAGCAGAGCAGAGCAGACCGCTCTATGCTTTTGAATCGCTCTCGCAGTACTTTGACGTCATACAACGAACACCTGGTTATTTTAGGCAATTTAGTGCAGAACATGTCCCCGGGAAGTGGCATGTCTGGTCACCTTATTGTAACTATGAAGGTGGTTGCTCCATTGTTTTCATGGCCCTGGTGCTGTTTTGATGACCACAGGTATTGCTTTACCATAATTGATATTGGTGCCCGTGGCTCCAGCAGTAATGGGATCATCTTTGCTCAAAGTGCTTTAGGAAAAGCAATAACAAGTGACTGCATGGCAATACCATGGCAACATTTGGCTATGGCTGTGGCTTTCCCACTGTCACAGAATATGGAATGGAAAGGACCATATAACCTACTGAGCACATAATTTTCCACTCTACAGACGTGCCGCGTCGCGTCTTTAACTGCCGAACACATCGCTTTCCACGACTGTACACGCACTCGCGTCTTTGATAACGGTGCACGTTGTTTTGTCTGACTGTACACGTACCGCAGCTCCTGCCGCCACTAAATTACATTATATTTCTCCCATATTGTCATTAATATACATACTGACTTAATAAAACCACTAAATAAATAGACTGCTATTGTTATGTAAGTATGAGAGTTAGATTATTTAGTGTACAGGTCATTTCAAGAGTGATAAACAAAGTGATGGAAAATATTTATTTTCATGCATTTTAAATGTTTAAAAATGTGGAAACCACTCATTGTATCACACCTGACTGCATTATTATTTGTAAAAAATAGGGGCTTTATGGAGTGTGTGTATACATGGTTATAAGTATAAGTTAATATTTCATTAATTTAGGGAAATGAGCAAGTGTTTTAGCCCTCAAGGGACTATTTGGCCAACCAGCTTATTCCTGCTTGAAAAGCAAAATGTTATTGATAGTGTAAAAAACATCAACTTTGAAGCACATGTGATTGATGGACTAGCATTACTCAACATTACTTACTACCTTCCAGCAACACTACATGCAATGAAGGTAAAATAGTGAAAAAAAGTAATAGTTAATCGGAACCGGAAAATTTCTTACGATACCCAACCCTACTTATGAATATCTGTATACTGTAAAATATGTTGAATTTTGACAAATTAAGTTGACAGTAAGTAATAAACAGTATTGAGTAGTTGAGTATTGTGCATTTTTCCTTCCCACTATTTTTTTATTAGTTGTTTAATGATTTTAATGGAACTGGAACCGTTAGGCGGAACCGGAACATTTCTAACGATTCCTAACCCTAGTTTTAAGTGTTAAATGTCAAATACTATAAAAGATAACATCACAACACTGACGTATAGCATGACAAAATAAGCACACATCTCTGCCTAATCATCTGTAGGAGACAACAATGAGAAGGACCATGGCCTTATATCAACCAGCAGATGAAAGATAATGTGGAGAATCTTTATTTAGTCCCACGGTCATGATTCAGGAAAATCCAAAAATATTTTAATAACAATCTATTGATACTTACTTTTGTCTGACATTGGGAACTTGTCTTGCTTCTCTGGAAAAAAGGATTAAGAAAACATGTAATAGATAAGCAATTTTAAAAACCAGGATTCTCGTAACAATTTGGGGGAAAGTAGTTTTGTTGGCCCCTGAAATTTCACCCGTTTCTACATAGTAAACATTGAGAAAGTACTGGATATTGCATTTTATTGCTTGTGCCAAATTGCTGCAATGTATTGGTATTTCCTATTATCTACCATCAGAAGTGTCTGCCACATTTCTTAATTCTTAACTATTAACACAAACTGTGCTCAAGCAGTATGAGACAAAATGCTACCTTAAATGCATAAATTCAAAGAAGAAGAAAAAAAAACACTCGCTCCACAGGTTGAGTGTGTTTTATTTGAAAAAAAAAAAAGTGATACTCCTTGACTGAGCTTAATGAGCATAACATGTCCATACCAACCAGGACTTCTGCCCTGAGGAGTCCGGGCTGACTCCCAGCAGCTGTAATGACATTGGAAAATATTACTAGTGGACTATTTCACCACCACAAGAAATCTCTGGTGTGCTGAGTCCTGACTTATCTGTTTTAGTTGTCCATTACATTACCTGGGGTTGAGGTGTGTGTTTGTAGTTCTAAAAAACTGACTCCTGAATGTCTGCTTTGTCCCTGAAAAGGCATATTTGAATTTGAAATACCTACAAATCAGTAGCATCCGGAAGCGTATTGCATTCAGAAAAAAATTAATAAAACGCCTCTGTTTTTATGATTTAATGGCTTATTAATTTCTGAAGTGAAAGCAGTATGCCTCAGCAAGATCGAAGGTATTTGGCAAACATTTTAAATAAATCAAAGCACATCTTACTTTTGGGCGTTTCAATCCTTGTGGACTCCAGAGACTGTGGAGTGCATTTAGAGTAATGGAAAGCAACATGTATTAAAATGTAATAAACTATTGCATAAAAAGGGCAATTTACAGCAGCAATAGATGAAAAACAAACATGTAACTTTGGGCTACCCTGCTCAGGTCTACATTCTATGTCATACTTGTTGGTGTAGATGTGGGTGTCATCCAATGGATTCATCTGAGCACCTATTGAAAGATTTCAATAAATTAATGTTTTTACTAATACACCATGTACACAAGGTCATGCTTTGCATTACATGCAAGCAGGTTTAAAGTTTAATGCAATGTACATCACAGTCATGAAAATGTGAAACCATTATGTAATTTCAGCTGGAAATCGCAAACAATAAAATAATAAATACATATAATTGCTAATAATAAAAGTTGTTTCAGCAAAGATCATGATAAAGAATGTCTGTCATTCTGACTTGATTTTAGTTTATTGCCACATCAGCTTCACAGGCTATGTCATGGCAAACAAAGATTATACATTAGAAAAACAATACAAAATTAGTACACAATACAAAATACAAAAATTAAATAAAGCAATTATTAAAAAAAAAACTTTTGTACATAAAATTCTATAAAAGATTCTTTACATTTACTTCTGAAAGAAATTGTAAAAGTTTTTCTGGGTCCATCTTATAAAACAAGTCCTTAAGAGTTTGTCCTGAATGACAGACACTTTTTGCCTTTAGAAGGCAAGTGATTGAACCAGAAATGCTCCACCAGCTTTTTCTTAAGGCAAAAAGTAGTTACATAAATAAATAAATAAAATGTATTCCATAACAAGTTAGTTTACAGAGAAGGTTAATGAACTCTTCATCCGCTTATTCCCATTGATATTTTTTGTTGCTACAAAGAATTTTATTGACAACAGTAGTTGGTATTAATTTCGAAAGATACATAATCAATTCTGAAAAACAGGCTAATTAAAAAGAAGTAATGTAGACATGACTAAAAAAATTTTTGCTATGATGTTGCATTTACCTGAGGCGGTGTCAGCTTTGGAGGCTGTACCATATTTCTTGGGTGGGCACAGGGAAAGTACAAACTATAAAATGAAAGGAATGTATTAAAAACTTAAAAATAATGTAAATGTGCCGTAAACAATGATGATCCCATCCGAAAGCTATTATTTCTTGAAGCAATCCTATCCTATGCACAAGCATTCAGTGGAAGAGCCACAGCAGTCTGACTGGCAAACAGCACAGAACATTGACTGTTGCTGCTCATGGAATATGTTACCATGTCGTCCTGTGAACTGTAATATAACAAATGAGATGGTTACAATAGCCTAGTTAGATATTTAAATGCATACAATTTAGTTACAGTACATCTTGTTAACTAGTTTTACATAAAAATAAACACCACAACTACCCTTGCTCTTTTTTGGTGGTGGTGATGGCAGCAAGGACTCCGATGAGCTCATGTCTAAAATAAATTGCAATATGGCCATGGTATTATTGAATCACTTCTGAGACATTTTGACATGCAGCAACAGAGTAGTAGTGGAAACTGAAAGGTCAAAATAGTACTTAACATAGTCTTCATAACGGGTTTTTTTTTTTTTGGTACACACCTGTCCTTGAGACATAATGGCATGTGGAAGGGACAAATTAAAAATGTTATATGATCTTCACTCACAAAAACAAACAAATGCATGTGTATCTGTATTCATATGAACACTTCTCTAGCAATACAGTAGGCTACTGTTTAATCTTCAAACAAAATTTGAAAAGTGTTCGATTTCCAGTAGATGGCAGCAATGTACTACTAGCCCATTCTAATGTTATCACCATGAATTATACTGAGAAACGTACATCTTTAAAGTGAATTGTACATTCATTTTACTAGTTTAATAAGCCCAGTTATGTACAAACATTACTAAATTAGCCAATTCAAATTAAAAATACAATAAATCCCCAAAAACTACACAACTATAGCGTAAAAATATTATTAAAACGTGTTGTCATGTTACACGAAAAATTACTTATGTTACAAAATCTCGGATCTCTGGAACTCCAGACATTGTCATTACCCTATTTTAAACTTTTAGACTATAGACTTTGTAGACTAGGCCAACATAAAGTTTGTTCACAAACTTTTACCTCATCTAGAGCCCTTAAATGCATAGGCTACCTCGTGTCTTTAGCGAACCAGAAGATCATTCACTTCTCCCTCCTTTCATTTTTTAAAGTTAGACATCAAGTGTCTTAGGCTATTCCTCAATATATGCATTATAAACAATATAACAGAAAAGGAAAAAAAAAAAAAAAAAGTTTTTTATATATATATACACACACACACTGGCCACTATATTAGGTACACCTTGCTAGTTGGACACCCTTTTGCCTTCAGAACTGCCTTAATTCTTCGTGGCATAGATTCAACAAGGTGTTGGAAACATTCCTCAGAGATTTTGGTCCATATTGACATGATAGCATCACGCAGTTGCTGCAGATTTGTCGGCTGCACATCCATGATGCGAATCTCCCGTTCCACCACATCCCAAAGGTGCTCTATTGGATTGAGATCTGGTGACTGTGGAGGCCATTTGAGTAAAGTGAACTCATTGTCATGTCTGAGATGATTTGAGCTTTGTAACATGGTGCATTATCCTGCTGGAAGGAGCCATCAGAAGATGGGTACACTGTAGTTATAAAGGGATGGACATGGTCAGCAACAATACTCAGGTAGGCTGTGGCATTTAAACGTGACACCCGGTGTGGTCTTCTGCTGCTGTAGCCCATCTGCTTCAGGGCTCGACATGTTGTGCGTTCAGAGATGGTATTCTGCAGACCTTGGTTGTAACGAGTGGTTATTTGAGTTACTTTTGCCTTTCTATCATCTCTAACCAGTCTGCCCATTCTCCTCTGACCTCTGACATCAACAAGGCATTTTCGTCCACACAACTGCCGCTCACTGGATATTGTCTTTACAACATACATTCTCCCCGGGACTGAGTCTGGACCAGTTACCACACAAACACCTGTTATAAAATTACAACATGATAAGCATTTTTATAATACTTTGCAACGGAAGATTTGGCATTTACAGGTACATCTAAAAAAAAATAGAATATCATGAAAAAGGTCAATCATTTTTGTCACTCATTTCAGAAAGTTAAACCCATATATTATATAGATTAATTACACAGAGTGAAATATTTCAAGCCTTTATTTCTTGAAATTTTGATGATTATGGCTTACAGATAATGAAAACCCAAAATTCAGTGTCTCAGAAAATTAGAATATTACATAAGATCAATAAAAATAGGATATTTTAAACAGAAATGTCAGGCTTCTGAAAAGTATGTTCATTTCTATCATTTCTATGCTTGGTAGTGGCTCCTTTTGCATGAATTACTGCATCAATGCGGCGTGGCATGGA
>NW_015643707.1:0-1567 GCF_001515625.1 Sinocyclocheilus rhinocerous
TGTTAAACAAGTGCAATTTAACCACAATGAACAACATTTTTCCCTAAGGTACTTACACTTGAAAAGAGCCGCATCGCCACCTTCCGCCATTTTCGAATATGACGCCTCCTCTCCCGTGGCCTCATGGGATAGTAAAGTAAAGAAGGACATCTTTCTGACTCTTTTCTTTCATTCATCTTCTCTTTCTTCAAACACACATTGACTCAATATTCACTCTCATTCCTCCATCACACTCTCAGACTCTTTCTCTTCCAGTCAGAAACAAATGGAGCTTTTATAACGTCTCTCATTGATGTCAAACACCTGCCCACACTAATTAAACCTCGTTAAGATCAACTCATTAACTAGCACTTCACTTAGTGATGGAGAAACACAGCTTTTCCAAACTCTCGATCAATTGAACCGAAATGATTCAGTGTTTGGAATCGCTGGCGATGTCTGCTGATCAAAACACTGGAAATGCAGGGAACATTCAGACCAAATATTAATATAAACTACAGCACAAACCAACTGCAAATGTTTCATGATATTAAATGTAATAGACAAGTATATCATATTAAATATGAAGATTGTAAAATGTGTTTTCTTGTTTTGTAGAGCTTGTTTTGTGTTTTATTGGGCAAACTAGGTCAATTAGAAACAATTTAAATATCATTCTCCTTTTTCTATTATACACACAAGTATTAACTTCATGAAATAAATTAAAATCATCAGTTTAAACCGTTAAATGCTCGTTCATCTGTCACCAGATCAACATTTCTCATTCTGAAATGTGTGGAAAGTAAAGGTTGGAAACAGTGTGACGTAACAAAGCCTCGTTTGCTGAAATAATGATTTGTTGAGTTTAGATCTGAAGCACTGACTCCAGACTGAAAACTGGTAAATGTTTGGAGCTTCATGAAGAAACTGCAATATTGAACACACACAGAACAACTGCGATGAAAACAATATGATTTAGAAACTCCAGCACAATCTGCATATTTCTAAACGCTCCAGACAGACGTCTCTACCTGAACCTCACACACATTTGCTGCCGTCTGGAGTTTTCTGCTCCTCGTTTGAATAAAGTGCAGCATTTCTCAACTTCTCCACGCTCTTATTGCTTTCTCACAGCCGGCTGAGACGTCTCCTGAAGCCTCAGTCATATGTTTGAGCTTGAGACATCTCCTGAAGCCACAGTCACATGTTTGAGCTTCTGCTAATGAATGCACTGAAGATGCAGCTAAAGTCAGATTATTGTAGTTGATTTACACACACAACAGAAAGCCGTCAACTGGTTTTAATCAGGTTCACATGTAGTCTGTAACTGCTGAACACTTTACTCCTGTGTTCATGCTCTGTTCTGTGTAAAGACCTGTGACTTTACCTGCGCGACTTCACCGAGCAACGAACTTAAGTATATTTTTATCTATCCCTTTACACACTCTCCTTTCCTGTCCTCTCTTTTCCACTTCTATCATGTGTTTCCAAACCATTCCTCCTGTCTCTAGACAACACTCTAATATCACACGCAGACGGCAATGCAATCTTGCTAACCTGCATTCTATCTGTACATTCTCTACTGCAC
>NW_015643708.1:0-1578 GCF_001515625.1 Sinocyclocheilus rhinocerous
TTTCCAACAAATAGTACCCTATCATTTAAAACCTTGATTGTGCACATGTGTGTGTGTGTCCCCGCGTGTGGCCCGACAAGACATTGTGCCCAGGGGCCTCTGAATTCCTAATCCGGGCCTGCAGATGATGCTCCTGAATAACTTGTGTTTTTTTTGTTTTTTTTGTCAAAGCATTCTTATTTCAGTTTTGATGACAAACATTTGTTACTAAGGTTTAACATATTTAGCTCTTTAGTGTTTTTTTTAATTATATTTAATTGTAACAGTTCTGTTTTGTTTCAAGTCACTATTAGAGTGAATAAGGTTTTCAATAAGTATAAATAACTGTATTGTGTACTGAATTCTCGGTTTGGTCTACACAAGTTAAAGTAACTGAGTATAATTATAATTTTAATAATTGTAATTAAGTTCAACTAATACAACAGACACTATTCTCGAAAGTTCTAAAGCTTAGCTGTCTTTTTTTTTTTTTTCAGCTTAATTTTTTTTAACGTAATGACAACTCAACTCCCCCAAAAAATGAGATGCAGACACCAAGACAAATAAATACATCTACCCCAAAAGAATCGCCCAAAACAAAGAAAAGAAGAAAAGAAAAAAAACACTATCAAAATTGAGGGACAAGTTGCGCTACATGAAAGAGAAGCTTCTGGAGAGGACTAAAGAGACTTTAAACCTAAGGAAAAGACTGAGAAGACTTGAGAAGAGGGAGAGAACATGGAAGGCAGAGAGATCCCAAAAAAATCTAGAAAGAGAGGTCACCAGAGAATATTAGCCAACAACCAGAGAAGATTAATGTGCAGAATTGTTAGCCGCTTCTTTCACCAAGATGAAGTTTCGACTGTAATGAATGTCAAATCTGGTGAAATTCGAAAAAAGGGCCAGATATGGCTTTTGTATTTTTGAAGCACTACACAATAAAACTGTTTTGAACTTGCATGATTGTGCAAATATTATCTGATTTTTCCTACATTATCTCAGACTAGTATACTTATTATCATTACCGAAATAATTAACATCATTTCCGAAACCTATATATCATTACGGCAACAGATGTTCATTAGATGTTAATTTAATTAATCGAAAAATAGTACTTTGATTTTAAATGCATGTGCAGAATCTACCAATTATGTTCTTTCGGGTTTGTTACGTCATTTTGAAAGAATGTCAGGTTTCATTGAAATATTACCAACAAAAAAAAAAGGTTGTAAATTGTGGAACGTGTTGCGCGGTAATGAGAGAAATCAATCAAAATAAAAAAAACGGTTAAATAAAAAATTTATATTGTTTCAGAATTTCAAGTAACTGTGCATGACTATTAATAATCCATTTTTAAATATGTGAAAATGTATTTGCTGTTCTAACAGTGTTGATGTTTTCAGACTGTTGCCGTAATGAGATTGTTTTAGGACTTGTTTTGGAAATTATGTTCAAAAAGGTGTTAAATGGTAAGTAAAAGTTTTTAAATGAATGTTCACAAATACTCCAGACTTTGTTGCTAATGTCTGAAAAAAAGTTAATTTAAGCATTTTTAAAATTTTCATGCTTGAAATCTTTAAAACCAAGATTTCGTGAGAA
>NW_015643709.1:0-269 GCF_001515625.1 Sinocyclocheilus rhinocerous
TGAAGGAGAATGTCCGGCCGTCAGTTTGTGACCTCAAGCTGAAGCACACTTGGGTTCTGCAGCAGTACAATAATCCCAAACACACCAGCAAGTCCACCTCTGAATGGCTCAAGAAAAACAAAATTAAGGTTTTGGAGTGGCCTAGTCAAAGTCTGGACTTAAATCCAATTGAAATGCTGTGGCATGACCTTAAACTGTCCATTCATCCTCCAATGTGGCTTAATTAAAACAATTATGCAAAGAAGAGTGGGACAAAATTCCTCCACAGC
>NW_015643709.1:636-1273 GCF_001515625.1 Sinocyclocheilus rhinocerous
ATATACATACATACACACACACACACATTGTGATCCGCATCAATACCAGCAGCAGATGAAAATAAGGCCTGTAAAAATAAAAGAAGATTATTAAATGATAAATATAAAATAGTTCTATCGGAGAAATGACGACATCATTTAAGTTTCTGATGTGTGAATCTGTGCTTGATCTTGTTCAGCTCTTCTGGGATCTGATGTCATAAACCAGAAGAATGACAGTAGCCACGCCCACCAGAGCAGAGAGGACCAATCGGATCACAGCTTCAGTAGAACCACAACAGTGGACAGAATCTGAGGAATAAAAACATCAGACGTGAAAAAATAAAAATAAAATGAAAAAACTGCACATTTAATTTATCTATTATAAAATTCATGTAGTTTTGTTTGCTTGGCTGTTTCTTTGTAAAGGTCCAAAAATGTGTCAAGTTTTTCGTCAGGTTTCTTTTTTAATTATATGATGTCATTACGTTGCTGTCTTGCCGCCAGCCAAATGATTCCTAAGTATTGCTGTCCTGTACCACCGCTACTTTATTACAAGAGTACCCTACTAATCCAGGGGCAATAATTTAAAAATAATAATCATTAAAAAAATTATAATAATGTTGTGTAGTCTTTAATACTATAGACACAGCCAGCT
>NW_015643710.1:0-846 GCF_001515625.1 Sinocyclocheilus rhinocerous
GAATCCCAGTGGTGCCTTTCAACTGGTGGATTTTCTCTATTTGCTATTTCTTCGACAGATGGCCCTGACGGTGCCTCTTGTTTTAGAGCCACACTTCAATTGTGCAGAGGCCCGAGGACCTGTCCTTCCTGCCCACAGAGCGTGTGACCTCTCAGCATTGGTCAGGCACAAACCCAGAGGTAAAATTTTCATGTGCACCCAGGCAGGCTCTGTGGCGCAATGGATAGCGTGTTGGACTTCTAGATTGCCTGATGAGGCCATTCAAAGGTTGTGGGTTCGAGTCCCACCAGAGTCGAGTCATTTGGCTTTTTCTTAAGCCTTATACTGCACATTGTTGCACTCCGGCAAAAGAAAGTTGTAAATATGCTGTTTTAAGCTGTCCAGGGCCAGGCCCGCGGACCATTGGTTTCACCGCTGGATAACTCGATCCTCTGAGCCGCCCTCCCAGAGGCTATGCGTGTCTTTTGGTGCCGTGGCTTAGTTGGTTAAAGCGCCTGTCTCGTAAACAGGAGATCCTGGGTTCGAATCCCAGCGGTGCCTTCGGCATGGTGGATTTTCTCTATGAGCTATTTCTTCGACAGGTGGCCCTGACGGTGCCTCTTGTTTTCGAGCCACACTTCAATTGTGCAGAGGCCCGAGGACCTGTCCTTCCTGCCCACAGAGCGTGTGACCTCTCAGCATTGGTCAGGCACAAACCCAGAGGTAAAATTTTCAAGTGCCTCGCCCAGGCACCCGGGCAGGCTCTGTGGCGCAATGGATAGCGTATTGGAATTCTAGATTGCCTAGATTGCCTATTCAAAAGTTGTGGGTTCGAGTCCCACCAGAGTTGAGTCATATGGCTTTTTG
>NW_015643711.1:0-879 GCF_001515625.1 Sinocyclocheilus rhinocerous
GATGATGTTGTGGTTTATAGTCAGACCTGGAAACAACATCTCTGCTGCATCCGAGACCGATTTGAACGCCTTGCTGAGGCTCGATTAACCGTTAACTTGGCGAAGTGTGGATAATATAAAGAGTGCTATACCCTGTCTCATGCTCCTTGTGGGGATTGATAATTTTGTCTTTTTAATTCTGTGTTTCTTTCACCTTAAATATTGCTTTTCTTAGGCGCCAAGAATTGCTGGAGAGGGAGATACTAAGAGTTGGACGGGAGAGGTGGATTTGGGTAATAAGTGGGTACTGAAATTAAGTGCTGGTGATGGGATTTAATTTATGTACTGTTAAGTGACCTGAAATGGGTTAATGGGTGAGGCCCTTAGGTAAGGTCCTCCTTTTTTTATTAGGGGAGGTGTCACGGTCTTGCTTTTGTTTTCTTTTTGTTCATCATCTGAGGATGTCCGTTTGTGATTGGGAACACCTGTCTGCAGATATTTAAATGTTTGTTTGCTAACTAGCAAGGGTGGGAGTTGTTCTGTTGTTTTGTTCTTGCTTTTGCAGGAATGGGCACAGGTGGCAAGTGTCCTTGGTTTGTAACTTCTACCTCTTGCAGGAATGGGCACAGGTGGCAGGTGTCCTTGGTTTGGAACTTCTACACCAGCAGATCCTTACTATTTCTCTTCAATTTGTGGTCATGGATGCGATCGTCTGCATTTGAATGTTTATTTTATTTTCCCTGTTATGTCGTCCCCTAGAGATTTATATTAAAATATATTTTTGCAACGTATTTCTTTGTGATCGCCCTTTTTTGTGCCGAACTGTAACAGCAAGCTCAGTCAACAAGAACAGATTTTTTTTTATTAACACCAAAACCATACTTTACAACAATTTCACTG
>NW_015643712.1:0-1180 GCF_001515625.1 Sinocyclocheilus rhinocerous
CCACACAAAATTACTATTGAAACAGCTAATTCTGAGCTCTTAGACGAAGTTGCCAGAATTTAGACCCTGATCCAGCAGCTGAACAACACTCAAGACGAACTTGACATGGTCCAAAGAGAACTCAGGTACTCTTATAGGCTGCAAAAGTAACCACAGTGAGAGAGACACACTACTCCCTCACCCTCACTCAAACGCCCTCAGGCTTTCAGGCTTGCACCAAACCTCACTCAGCAGTGCAAACTCCCTTAGGTGCACCAAGCTACGGAGGGAGGAGCCAGCACTTTCTGCTTAACAACTCTGCAGACAAAACCATAATACCTCCAGCAACCACAGAGAGGGGGTCCCTCCCAAGCATCCCTGCAGCAGTGCATGATGTGACCCCCAGAGAACTTGACAAGCTAGCCAGAAACATCCCAGCATTAACATAGTATGGTGAAGAACGGAACGTTTTAAACATAGCTTGCAAGCAGACCCAGTAATCAATCTTATGTGTCTGTCTCATAAGTTTAGTAACTTCTTATACATGCGCATACCAGTTTCTGATCAAAATCAGATAAAACTATAGCTTGAATGTGCCTTCCTACAAGCAGTAGAAAGTTTTCAGTGCTATAATGTGTTTAAATCGTACGATAAGAAACTAACCTGATTTTAGCGAAGAAATCCTAATTTCTGTTGCTAGTGGAGCATAGGTCTTTTCTGACGACGTAATCTCAGATTAGCAGCTCATATAAATGGTACCAGAATAAATCGGTCTGATCTTGGGCAAAGAAATCCCCTTTTTCAGCACTGTGTAGGTGATCCGAGCGATACTCCTCATTTCACTAATTTAAGGCCTTATTATGTGTTACGTATCATTGTATTTCATTTTGATTCGTTCATGTGAAACATTTACGTAAAATTAATGGTGTTATTCTAACGTTGCTAACTACGAATCCACCATTGCCTGTGAAGTGAATGTGCTGTTTTGAGTAGTGAATGAAGTTGCATGGGACATGTCATAACTGACTGTTATGCCCCGCACGAGTTTCCCATGCATGCTCACGGCAGTGCAAGTTCTGCTACCCTTGCACCTGGTGTGAGTGTGCATCGGTCTCCTAGCAACACGTGACCCCGGAAGTGGTCTCCTAGACCCCACGTTAATCTGACAACAGCACCCACTTCACAGACCTTTGTGTAAACA
>NW_015643713.1:0-202 GCF_001515625.1 Sinocyclocheilus rhinocerous
TTTGGTCACGCCCCCCTTTAAACCGATAAAAAAATCTGCCCCCCCCGCCCCTTTCCCGAATCCCCATTCCACCTCAGACTACCAGATAATTTAATTAAACATTATGAAAAATTAATGCTTTTTTAATTTTAAAAACCTACAGGGAAAAAAACACCTGCATCACTTGAAACATTGAAAAATAGCATAGAGAGAATAACTTATT
>NW_015643713.1:657-879 GCF_001515625.1 Sinocyclocheilus rhinocerous
AACACACCTCTTTACTCTCGCGTGTCACATGACCGAGTGTAATCGCAGCCTCTGCGATAAAAAAATCTGCCCCGATCCATCTCCCATTCTAAGTTACATCTTTTGGCTGTTCACTGTTCTATTTCTTTTCTTTTTCTGCTGATGGCCCGCGCTCGATTTGAAGACGCGCTGCTTAGACCGATCGGTGTGTGTCGTCAAAGTACTGCGAGAGCTATAAGAGAG
>NW_015643714.1:0-623 GCF_001515625.1 Sinocyclocheilus rhinocerous
AGCTTTAAAGTGCTGGAAATGGCTGTGTGAAATGCTTATAAGTCACTGAAAAGTGCTTGAATTTCTCTCACAAAAGGTTGTACAAACCCTGAAATGAATGATGTAATGCATTGGTCTATTTCTACCACAACACCATGGTTACAGTTAGCGTTTCCTGACGTATGGCAGCGCTGTTTATAACAGAGAATTCTGTGCAGAATTTGAATGATTCTCACTAGATCTCGCAGCAACCTTATTGTGTGGCGAATTCAAACGCTTCTCACTGGGTCTCGCAGCACTGTTGCATCTGTGCAGTAACAGTGTCGCAAAATCAACTTTGGCTCCCGAGTAAAGCTGTTCTGAGCTCGGACAAGTTTGTTTACATTGCGGTCCGAGCTGATAAACTGTCCACACTGCCAAAGTCTTTTTCAAGGAAAGTCTGTTCACTTTGCAACCGTATTTGCAACGCCTCCAGGCAGCTCATCCAAGACCAAGTCCTATCCATCAAACGGCAAATGAAACGAAAGCGAAACGAAACCACGCTACGTTTCAGCTGCGCCGCGCGGTTTAGTTTCGCTTTCGTTTCATTTGCCGTTTGTTGTTTCTCAAATGCAACAGAAATGGCAGTGCTTATGAGTTGGACA
>NW_015643715.1:0-537 GCF_001515625.1 Sinocyclocheilus rhinocerous
ACAAGCCACTTTTTCCAGCGTTTTTCAGTCAAATTCTTGAATTTTACCCCCTTATGAGCAACACATGTTTGTACACGATAAAAGCTCCTTGTGGTTTCTCGGTTTGTCCGATTTGAGCATCCATAAACAACGCAAAACACTGTCATTTTGAGTTTCTGCTAGTGATTCCTATGGAGAGAAAAATCACTTCCTGCCCTCCAGCTGCATTTCGCGCGTCATCAGAATCACGTGATTGCAAACAACCTATACTATTTGAAAAAAAAGAAAGAAAAAACTTCCATACTGTTTTGGACACATTTAGTTATTTTTTAGCCATGCCAATACATTAACCATAGAATCTGTAAGTTAATTTGCAACTTGTGTGAAACTATTACCATGTAAATATATTACAGTATCATCTGCATACATTTGTATATTAATACCAGGACATGCAAAATGAAGATCATTTATATATAGAGGTTTCACCGGATATTGTCATCTGAACAAGTAACAAACAAGTCTGCCACTTTTGTTCTGACCAACTGAGGAAAAAAGCAT
>NW_015643716.1:0-563 GCF_001515625.1 Sinocyclocheilus rhinocerous
CTATGTTTAAGGAAAAAAGCCTATATTGAATAAATAAAATAGAGCAAAGATACAAATAAAATAAACGGTGCTTTTCAGGTTTTTTAGGTAGGTCTAACATTAGTTTTTAGGTACAGAAATTGAATAAAGTAATCAAATGTAAAATAACATTGCATATTTGACTGTATAAATGAAAGATTAATCCTTATTAAAGTTACAAAAGTTATTCAATCAAGAGCAGTGAGTGATTTCTGTGTTGTTGCTGTTTAATTAACATTAAGAAAGTGCTGTCACTTTAAGAGAACGCACTGATCCAGTGCACTGATACAGTATGCTCAGCTGACTATGTCTGCTAGGATACTCACCAAGATGTACGCTCAACCGACTATGTCTGCTAGGATACTCGCCAAGACGGGCATTTTGACATAATTTGTGTGTGAATTTGTCCATTCAAGTGCAATACTTCACAGAGAGCTTAATATTTGCGCGTTCTGAGATGCGGGTTCACACTCTTCAGATGCATTGTCAGATTTAAGTTGAACCGCAGTCCTAGTGCATGCCTCATATATTATGCAAACAAAAAC
>NW_015643717.1:0-966 GCF_001515625.1 Sinocyclocheilus rhinocerous
AGTGGTGTCAAAATTAGCACGTTAACGCAGGCGATTAATTTTTTTAGTTTAACGAATTAACGCAGGGGCGGGGCTAGGGTTGGCCACCCCACTCACAGCTGCTGCTTCTGTCACTTTCAGTGTTGCCAATTTAGCTACTTTGTAGCTAGATTTAGTGACTTCCCCGCCCCTTTTGAGACTTTTTTTCAAAAGTTTAGGGACACACATGAACGCTGTACCACCTGACCACCACAAGATTAATTTAGGCGCTGCTTAGGCTCTACCTCCGATTCCGAGGACATGGACAGCTCCGAGTAAAACGTCGCGTGTTGTCATCTCGGACTTACGGTAATTATGACATGGCGTGAACGCAGCTAAATTCACGAATCATGCTGTCGGATGACTATATGTTTGTTCATAGCATTTTACTGCAGATTGTTTTTTAAAACACAGACAATTTAATGTACAGTTTGCAAAGAAACCTTTGGTGAAAGATGCAGCAGTGCCAACTGTACTGCACTGAAAAAAATGAAAACGACTAATTTATTTAAAGTACATTCTATATTGGTCTAATATTGATTTCCGGTTTAAACCTATTACGTTTAGTTTGGAAAAAAGCAAATAACACTCCCCATAGAATAAATTAAAAGAAATTATTTTGTTTAAATTGTATTCCACTTGACACCAGTGTGCTGATATGCAGAAAACATACTGGCTACTAGTTCCCAGCATGCTAGACACTAGACAGACTCAACCTGTTGCGACGCGGTGGTGTCACGTCCGGTGTAGACACGGTTCACTGTTCCGCTACTGTTATTACTGTTATTACAATTGTATACAAAACTTCGTATTATGCTTGTTATAGAGTGCGTGACTTCACGTGCACTACCGCCGGTGGCAGTAGACAACCGCGGTGGTCGGTGCGGTTGTCACGGCGACCGTCACAGCCCTAATAACACACACAGTTTTATTACACAACTTCAATGG
>NW_015643718.1:0-210 GCF_001515625.1 Sinocyclocheilus rhinocerous
ACACGGAAAGACTAGACCAGACTAAAACAAAAAATGGGAAAAGGACAGGCTCAGTAATGTAGCTATCGCTAGAGGAGCGATAACCGCTAAACAAAACTAGAAACTAAACACGGAATGGCTCGGTAAAGCAGTTAACACTTGGGGAGTGCTAAACACAGAACAATACTCGGCAGTGAGAGAGAGGAAGTCCATGGCTTATGTAGCATGTCT
>NW_015643718.1:311-622 GCF_001515625.1 Sinocyclocheilus rhinocerous
AATCAGTGCATTCAGCTGTGTGTGTGTAATCAGTGCAATGGTTGATGGGAACTGTAGTCCGGGGTGATGTGTAACAGTCTGTGTGGTGTGAGAGTCAATGTAATGGGAGAGCGACCTCTGGTGGCAATCGGCCTGAAGGCCACGGACCAGATTCGTGACACAGGTGTGCCAAAACTTCTAAGTCAGTATTTCATACCAAATAAATAAACAATTGCTTTCTGTTGATTGAAAGTTATTTTATTATTTCCATATTATTTTATTTTCATGTGTTTTGAGTATTTCTCCTCTTTTTGCTTATTTTATAATCCTTA
>NW_015643719.1:0-1878 GCF_001515625.1 Sinocyclocheilus rhinocerous
GACACCGGCCCTCCAGGACCGAGTTTGGGCACCCCTGCTCTATACGATTTCCATTCAAACTGAAAGCCTAAATCTAGGACATGTGCTGCTGTTTCACAACAATGCAAAACTGATATTTCATTTACATATACATAAATGTAAAAATGTAAAATGAAAATAGAATCATTGTATTTTTAAGTGTACTTTAAAATAATAATTTAACACTTAAAAAATATGATAGTATTATCACACAGTTTATTCATTTGATTATATAACAATACAAAACAAATTGCAATAATATTATTATTATTTTAATTTTATAATTATATTTAATGAGTCACACTATGTGTAGTGTGTGCACCAAACCAAATCTAAGTGCTCTCATGAGATCCAGACTGAAAACGTTATGTGCACCTCTGGTTGTAGCTATAGCTGTATATAGTCAATTAAAGACATATGCCCTAAAATGAGTTTTTTATATATAGACATATGATATAATTAAGATTACATAAGTGCTGTTTTTATACAACAGCTCAGTAAATACAGTAACACTGTGTTATATTTTAGACATGATATTGTCCGTTTCGGATCAATTTTGGCAACAAACCTATAAATCCACAGCATAACTGTTATGAGTCTCCGAGCAACACACAGTGGTGATGTTTCTAAATGGGACAGTTAGCCCAACAATGAAAATTCAGTTTATTTACATTAACTCACCTTTGAGTTGTTTCAACCCTATATGACTTAGTACTGTGGAACATAAAAGATGATATTTTAAAGAATGCTGACAACTAAACTGTTTTGGTCTGTAAATATAGCTAAATACCAATTCAGAGTATCGGTAGCCTAAAAGTTAATAAATAATTAATTCTGTATTGAATCAAATAAAGGGATAGTTGACAGTAACATTGATTTCCACAGTAATTTTCCCCCCATACTATGTCAATCATCAACTGTTTGGTTACCAGAATTCTTCAATATATCTTCTAGAAGAACTTGAGGGTGAGTAAATGACAGAATTACCTGGATTGTTTGTATGTGTTTTGCATGTTTCGTATTATTACATCATGTAATCAAATGCAAAAAAATTTGGTAACGCTTTATTTTAAGGTGTCCTTGTTACACGTTACATGTACGTACTATTATAATAACAATTAATTATGCACAATTACATGCAAGTAACCCTAAGACAAATCAAAATCCTAATCCTAATCCATATAGTAAGTACATGTAGTTAATTAATATTACTCAGTACTTATATGTATAATTACACTGTAACAAGGACCCCTTAAAATAAAGTGTAACCAAAAATTCTTATCTATATTGCTGTTGCAGGTCTGTTAGTTTGCATTTAATTACAAAACTTAATGCACAGGTCTATTTTGACAAAATGATCAGATGATTTGTACCATTTGTTGCTAAGGTTATCACTGTCAGTCATAGCAGTTTCAGGAATGACCCAAGGAGCAATTTAGTAGATTCACACTCGTAATTAACAGTGTTTGTCACTCCTGAAACTTTGCAGCATACTTGGGCGGTGGTCCTCTTAGAAGCAGGAAAATCAAAATCTCTTTAAATTGTGAATAGACTATACACAGAAAAAGACTGCTACCTTTAATAGTACAACTGACTTGTGTTATAATCAATAAATCTGACCACACAACCTGCAGAAATAAAAAATAAATCTATGGATATATAAGAGAATAATTGAGATGACGAGATGAGGCAGATCCCTGTTATTGTAGTCAACCTAGAATCTGATGATGTTGATGGTTCTGGACTTTATGACGATGCTGTGAAGAAGGATCACATGAGTAGCTGGATTCAGCTTTGTGTTTCTATTTCTGGGATACCATGTCCACTACTACAAAATAATTTGACAATGCCAATCAGTAA
>NW_015643720.1:0-590 GCF_001515625.1 Sinocyclocheilus rhinocerous
GTACACATACATATATTATGTAAACAAAAACTTTTATTTTTGATGTGATTAATAGTTTGACAGCACTAATATTATTATATTATATTATATTATATTATATTATATTATATTATATTATGGTTTTCTTTGCACACAAAAAGTATTCTCGTAGCTTCGTAAAATTACGGTTGAACCCCTTGCACACAAAAAGTATTCTCGCAGCTTCATAAAATTAAGGTTGAACCACTGATGTCACATGGTCTATTTTATCGATGTCCTTACTACATTTCTAGGCCTTGAACTTGGTGGTTCTCTTGCTCTCTTGCATATCTTCCGAAGATGAACGGGTTTGGAACAACATGAGGGTGAGTTATTAATGACAGAATTTTCATTTTTGATTGAACTATCCCTTTAACTTTTAAAAATATTAATATTTTTGCCTGGCAAACAATACAGTGGGTGAAAAAAAAAAATCGGTCATGGGAGAAATTTGAGCAATATTTTGACTTGGGCCAATAAGCAACTACGTAGCAACCATGTTCTAAAAACACTTCACATATCAAAACCCAGGTTTTTGCTGCATGTGTTTTGAATAGGGGTGCTCCGATCAG
>NW_015643721.1:0-418 GCF_001515625.1 Sinocyclocheilus rhinocerous
GAGAGCGAGAGAGAGGCTGTGTATGTATGAATTACCACTGTTTTGACGCGTTTTTCTATTAACAGTAAAGATGTGGCTTTAATTCCTTTAGAAACAATGATGCTACCAGCTCCTTGTTGAGAAAGATAATGTAGCTCTAGAGCGATTAAGCTATTTAGTTGATAAAACTGCGGGGCAGCGCTAAAAAGTTTGTTCCTGAATGTCTGAGTGCGGCCGCAACGTGATCTGTGTGTGTGTGTGTGTGACTGAACTTAACATCAAACTGCTTCTGTTTCACACAAATGCTGGCACAGACATGCATGTTCGGCTAGAGTCGCTTTGAACTCGTGCATCTTCGGAAGCGGAGCGGAGCTGAAAGTTACAAAAAATGTCGTGCACACCCCAAAGCGAACTTCCGCCAACACCGCGATGACGTCAT
>NW_015643721.1:446-611 GCF_001515625.1 Sinocyclocheilus rhinocerous
CCAACACCGCGATGATGTCATATTTGTTTGCCGCGCCTAAGCGAACTTGCGGACGCATTGAGTATAAATCAGCCTTAAATCAGCCTTGAGTGTGTGCGTTAGATACAGTGAAGACAGCGCGTTAGAGAGTGTGTTAATTTGTGCAATGATAACCTACCAGCAATG
>NW_015643722.1:0-349 GCF_001515625.1 Sinocyclocheilus rhinocerous
CGCGATATCAGCACTTCTCCACACAGTAAACAAAACAAGCGTTTCGATCAATCAAACTATCAATTATTACAACTGCTCAAAATGCTACATAACTGTTGCATTACTCTTGAAGCATAATTTTTATGGAAAATGATCAACAATACTAAATGTTTAGATTATGAAATTGAATCAACTGAGGACTGAGTATGATAGGGTAGGATCAGTTTCAAGATGCCTGTTGTTAGGAGAGAAAAAAATTATATATCATTGTTATCAGTATTTGTTTTTGTATTTGTTTTTGTATTTGTTCATGAGCTGGAAGCTGATGAAAACCATTCATATTTTTGGATGAGGCAGGCTTTACCTTGGC
>NW_015643722.1:444-569 GCF_001515625.1 Sinocyclocheilus rhinocerous
CGCAGGGGGCCCGACCCCCCCCCATTGAATGTGAATTTGAGGGGACCCATAGCAAAATCAGTGCAATGGACCCAGAATTTGATGGTCTTTACACTCTTCGGTCTTCACGGTAGAGTCGATGGTCT
>NW_015643723.1:0-698 GCF_001515625.1 Sinocyclocheilus rhinocerous
GTGATATTTAGGCCCTGGAATGTGAATTGTACCAGGAGAACCCAGTCAAAAAAATTTGTATTTTACTCCCCGAACGCGATTTTTACTGGGGGACCCCCTCGAAAGCAATTGGGCTATTTTCAGGCTAGTTTTCAGTAGTAATTGGGCGGGTTTTGTAGCGAACACCTGGCAACCCTGCACCAGACAGAGCTGTCGGCGATTCTTCCTATTGTAAAGTCATGCACTTTTCTTTTCTTTCTTTCTTTCTTTCTTTCTTTCTTTTCTACCTATTTCTATTTTCTTTTTTCTATTTAATTAATTATATTGATGTCTTTTCTTTCCTTTAATTATCTGACATTTTTTCTTTTCTTTTCCTTTCTTTTCTTTTCTACCTATTCTTCTTTTCTTTCTTTTCTTATACCGATTTCGGTAATATTTTCTTTTCTTTCTTTCTTTTCTTTTTTTTTTTGCATTTTTGCAAGTACTGAGTACTCAGCAGAGTGTGTCAGATAAGAGAAACATACAAAATGTACAGAGCAGTGGGTCCCCAGGACCAGGATTGAATACAACTGCATTACAATTAGAGGTATACACGACCCACCTTCTTTTGGTGCAGTGTGAAGCACGCTTGGGTGTGAGTGTAAACAGCCATTTTGGCTTTGCATGTCGAGTTAATCTTATTGATATGTTCAAGTGTGTTGTAACAGCAAACTGGTTTC
>NW_015643724.1:0-1017 GCF_001515625.1 Sinocyclocheilus rhinocerous
GGTGGCTGTTTGTTGTTTAACCTATCAATTCGTGTCGATAAAGTACAATAGGGTAAATCCTGTATAGATGCTTGCATAAAGCTGTTAGCTGTTAGGTATCTTTGTAAGTCATTGTAAGCCCTCTTTTGAGGTGCACTCCCCCCCCGTTATAAAAAAAACAAGTGGGCTCCCCCAAAGTCCACGGTATAGTTCGAACACTGCCTGTCACATATATTGCCTTGATGATGAGGAGCATCTGCCGGGTTCTGGCAAATCAGTATGTCCCTCTTGGGGTCATCCTTCCATATACGACCAGGGCCAAGGTGATCGTGCAACAGCTTTGGGTGAACCACCGGGACTGGGATGATCCACAACTCCCTAATGAGGTCCAGCATGCATAGATAGCCTGGGAAGAGGAGCTACCGCAAGTAACGCTCCCTAGATGCTATAACCCCTCTTACATGGATCTTTCAGAAATATGCCGGGAGACCCACATCTTCAGTGATGCCTCTGAGAAGGCATATGGGGCTGTGGCCTACCTCCTTTCAGAAGGTCACCAGGGGGAACTCCATCTTGCCTTTCTTTTAGCCCGATCCAGAGTGGCCCCACGAAAGCAACAGTCAATACCGAAATTTGAGCTCTGCGCCGCTTTGTTAGGTGCACAGTTGGCAAAGTTGCTTGCAAATGAGCTCACTCTGAATTTGGACAAGATCACCTACTGGACTGACTCCACTGTTGTGCTCCACTGGCTCCATTCCGAATCCTGCTGATACAAGGTTTTTTGTAGGCACCCGGGTAGGACTGACTCCACTGTTGGGCTCCACTGGCTCCGTTCCGAATCCTGCTGATACAAGGTTTTTTGTAGGCACCCGGGTAGCGGAAATTCAGGAGTTGACCAAGCAGGCAGAATGAAGAACCCTGCCGATCCTGACTCGTGGCAAGAACTTGCGAGATCTTATTGGCCCAACAGATGGCTTCAGGGTCCAAAGTTTTTACTGTAACCTCGGGAGGAGTGGCCCTCTCACCCCACCTCACGCT
>NW_015643725.1:0-692 GCF_001515625.1 Sinocyclocheilus rhinocerous
AATACTTTTTTCTTTGCAAAACGAACGTTTTCTCCACAAAACTCAAAATGCACTTTTGTGCACTCAAAATATGATCTTTCACGTGCAGAATTGTGGCAGAGATCTAAGCCTATAGATAAGATGATGCCATTGTCCATCGCCGATGGCTGACAGAAATCACGATGTTAAGCTGACATCGTGATTCCCCACCCCCACCCCCTCTCTCCCGCAATCCGCCGCATCCCAGTTTTTCGCATCCCAAACACAACTTTTGATTTTAATAGTACATTAGTAAATGTTGAAATTAATATTAACTAAGATATGTTAAATGCTGAAGAAGTAGGCTATTGTTTATTCTTAGTTCATGTTAACTAATGAAATATTATTGTAAATTGTTTCCAAAATATTGATTAAATTGTTACTGCCTTTAGTTATTATTTTGGAATAAATATAAAAATGCATAAAAACACTATGAAATGTATAATTAGTATTACAAATATTAAATAAAATAAAACATTATATTAACTAGGGATGCTCCGATCGATCGGCCGGAGATCGGTATCGGCCGAAAATCACATTTTATGACTCGATCGGCTTGGCCGATCTCACGAACCGATCGCAATTTGATGACGTCAACGCGTTGTAGGGATTTCTATCATGAACGGACACTGATATGCCACTGAGTCAACTCATCATGAGGCTTCGAACTAATC
>NW_015643726.1:0-389 GCF_001515625.1 Sinocyclocheilus rhinocerous
CCCATCTACTGGTCTGATTACACACGAGGTTCAGAGCCGGTCACGATGAAGGGCGTTCCCGAAGCGTCCTCCGACGCAGCTCGAGTTCCTAAAGAGGAACACACCTACAGAGTGCACGCATAATAAGAGACTAACGTGATGAAGTCTGGTTAGACAACACAGGCTAGTGCGCGTGCGCATTTAGAGTGCGATCTTTCACTGCATGATTCAGTCTATTAATATGCATTAAGAATGATCACATAATTCAAGATAAGGGGGCAGAAAATGTATATATTTATATCATTTCATACAGTTAATCAATATCTGACGAAGAGTGCGTTTTTTTTTTTTTTTTTAAAGCATGGTTACAAATGTGATATTGTTTATTGAACTGTTGTATAAAATCAATA
>NW_015643726.1:608-1310 GCF_001515625.1 Sinocyclocheilus rhinocerous
ATTCGGTTCAATCGCAATGACTCACTTAACAGTGACTTGCTGCCACCTACTGGCGGTTTTAATTGTTTTAATTTTACATTTCAAGTATCTTTTCATTTTTAAAATAATTTCCAAATGTCAGTATTCAACATTTCATGTTTAAAATATCAAAACATTATTTATGCATTTGTAATTGCAGGCTAAAGCATTCCATGTCCCTCTAAGCTGCATTAGCATGTGTAAATACATCTAAATGCCACTTCATATGCAACTTCTGCAAAGATTAATTTTGCTGATATTGATTTCATTTGTTTAGTAACAGCCTAAATGTATTATTATTATAATTGACTGATTAAATGTAAGAATTTGACTCAAAAGATGATGTACACTTTTAGAAAAAAATGGCTTTATAAAGGTAAAAAAAAATGCCCATAAAAGGTAAAAATAAATTTAAACTTATTGGAAAAGATTAATTTCTATCACTGCTGTGTACTTTATTGGAAAAGATTAATTTATATCACTGCTGTGAACTGACCACACAGAATATGAAATATATATCAAAAACTTTAGGAGTCAGCTGTCCACGGTAGTCCTTATATCAGCACAATAACACACTCAGCAAAATATTGTCTAATTATCTTTATCGATATATAAAATTCCAGAAAATATTGAAATATTATTTTTTTGTCAATATTGCACACCCCTAGTACTGACACAAAATGA
>NW_015643727.1:0-260 GCF_001515625.1 Sinocyclocheilus rhinocerous
ATAATATTATAAAATATTACATGTACACTTTATGAAATAAATATTTATTTACGTTTACTGGTTGCAGTTTTTTTCAACTGCTTACACAAAAAATCTTTACTTGTCACACAATTTCTGAAACCTGACACTCAAACACCAGAACCACACACCAAATCTGCAAAACCATACACTAATTCTCGGCCTTTTCAATTTCATAAAACACTTTGTGTGCAAAACACAACACACAGTTCTCTATGTAACACACAAAAATCTAACAGGAA
>NW_015643727.1:279-605 GCF_001515625.1 Sinocyclocheilus rhinocerous
CACACAAAAATCTAACAGGAAGTATCTTGATTTCCTTTTTCAAACACAACCAATCAAAATGGCAGACTAATTCACACTATGCCTCAATGACTAACTCCTCACATGTGCAACACTCATTGCTTTACTTAACACCAACCAATCATGGCTTTAGAATAGGCCTATAAATACACATCTACACATGGTTTATTTGTTTATTTTCTTTCGTACTGTGTAATATTGTATTCACAACCACAAATGCTTACAGTAAAAAAAAAGTTCAATCTTCAATCTGGTTTCGATCTTGCTTTTACAGTTTTTTACGATTGCTTAAGCACAATTTTGAAAAC
>NW_015643728.1:0-286 GCF_001515625.1 Sinocyclocheilus rhinocerous
TCACTGCTGGACAGTGGAAACATGCTCTCAAGCGCTCTGGAGACCATCCCAGATGATGTCCTGCTCCAGGCGCTCCCTAACCCTAACCCAGGGTCTCACTGCTCAGCTGAATGAAAGTGTACATACACATGCATTTCTTTCTTTCTCCAATCTGTTTTATTTATTGTTAATTACATTTTGATATTGTTTTTCTGACGTTGAAGTTATTTTGTAATTAGTTGTAAAAAGTACTTTTAGTATAGAACCATTTATTTTCATTTGCAAATGTTATTCAGAGGCAAAAAAA
>NW_015643728.1:641-1146 GCF_001515625.1 Sinocyclocheilus rhinocerous
TTTAAGTTTCCCAGAAGCACCATTTTCTCCAAAACTGTCCTAAAAGAAGAGAAAAAGGAAAGAAAATTATTAAGACAGGGCTGCAATCTTAAGGTTAGAAAATATGACAGCAGGACGTGCATACAAAATACTTCAGAAATCATATTTCTGGATCATCAAGTTTGCCTAAAACATTTGTGGACATATCTTGCTACAAAATAAATAAATAATAAAAATAAAAAATGAAATGAAATAAGAACACAAGTGAAAGACTTGTCTACTTATTAAGTAGCCTGATAAGCTACTTGTCTTGTTGTTGTGGGCTTTATATATGGGTGAGGGCTAATGTTGTGAACACTAGAGGTCCTGGTGGAAATTTGTTGTGCAGGATCTTATTTGACAAAAAAATAACAATTACATTTTTTGTTTTGTTGTAAATTAATTATGTTTTAATTTGAATATGTTTTAAAGGATTTCAAAAGTTTCTATTACTTCATTTCATTAGACATACTTTATGTTAAACTGG
>NW_015643729.1:0-152 GCF_001515625.1 Sinocyclocheilus rhinocerous
GGGTCGCTTCAACCTGCTGACATAAAAAACAACTGGCGGCAATCGAGGATTTGGCAACACTGGTCCGCAAACTACTCCCCGAACTTCCCGCTGCCCTGTATCTTGGTCTCTCATTGGCTGTAGGTCATCGCCGATGTGTTTTTCAGTCAGAA
>NW_015643729.1:279-528 GCF_001515625.1 Sinocyclocheilus rhinocerous
GTCGGCGATTCCCTCAGATCGCGTCTTTGATAATTCACACTGCGTGATTGTCACTCGCGTGAACGAACACCGATTTGCCTCCGATTTCGGGCATTTGTCGGCGATTTCGCAAAATCTGTCGGCGAGTGAAAAATCGGGCTAAAATCGTGCAGTGTGAACTCGGCATAACGCACACTAAACCCACACTATCTCGAATACCGCTCCGGAGCGATATTCGAGGGTTAGTGTATCCCATCATGCATCATGTTC
>NW_015643730.1:0-1813 GCF_001515625.1 Sinocyclocheilus rhinocerous
TTTGAAAACTCCCTGATAAAAAGACTTTGCTCATTTACAGCCTGTCGATTTCTGTCACCTCAGTGTGTTTGGTTGTCTGTTTGGCTAGTCTTGTTCACAAAGAATTGGACATCGCGTTGGTTTTATATGGATTACTTTAACAGAGAATATTTGTTTTGGACGTGACTTCATTTAAAAGTAGACATTTCAAGCTTTCTATACATACAGTATATTTCTCATGTCTTTGAGGCAAGTATTCGCAGAGATTCAGGTTGTTTTATTTACGTGTCTGTGAAGAGAGGTGACAGAGACCGAGACGGCGGAGAACGCACCCTGTTTATTTTCTTTATTTTACAAAAGCACATTGCTTTGTTGTTATTGTGACTATACACAAATAAAAGTAGACCCTTTGCAGTTTCAAATGATACCTTATTCTTATCTGTACGATCAAAACTGATGGAGTATTTTTTAGTTCTTTTCGCGGTCATAAAGAAAATACAAGACAGACCGCACTAGTGCGGGCTCCGTCCCCAGGGGGTTAACCTTCTGACCTGCTTTACTTGCGTCATGTTGTGTTTTTTTTCTTTATTAATTTTCATGACCAGTCACGGTTCCTGTCTCTGTCTAAATCACCTTTATAATGTTTTGTCATTCTGTAGCAGAAAATGTCACAACATTGGATGAATAACCTTTTTAAAGCTCTGTCGACTCACTCTAATCCTTCATCTTCACCGTGTGATCTTCCATCTGTGACCCCTTCACATTCATTCTCAGCCTAATCACCTCCACCATAACACAGACCCTCACTCATCTGGACAGCTGAGTGTCTGGTAATCTCCCACGTATGGATATCACTATAGGGAACTATCTTGGCCCAAACGCATATGGATTTGTGATTTCTATGTTATAGATATCTGCTTATTCTTTTGTGTATGCTTGCTATCTCTAAAGAGATGATTGCAGTGATGTGTAATGAGCTTTTAGTCCTGTCATCATGGCATAGCATGAATAATATTGATCAAATCTGCTTCAATGTGGGTAAAGGAAGAAATTGGGAATGTTTCCTATTCAGATGTATATTTATAAGATTGTTCAGACCAATATTTTCTTACCCTCATGTTGTTACAAACCTGTATTTGAAACACAAAAGATCTCTTATGCTCACTAAAGCTGCATTTATTCTACAGTTATATTGTGAACTTTAAATAATGTTGTCTGTTTTAAATATATCTTTAAATGTGATGGCAAAGCTGAATTTAGTTGATCAGTAATTCTGAATTCAGTAATTAGATTATTCAGTATCAAATTATTCTTATTCAGTTATTGTTGGTCCTATAAAAAAAAAAAACAATATATTAGTAATTCTTATTTTCATTGTTGAAAATGGTTTTGTGTAAACGTTATACATTTTTCAGGATTTGATAAATAGAAAGATAAAAAGAACAGCATTTATTTGAAAAATGAATGTTATTATATGGTATTATATGGTATGAACTATAATGGTATTATAGTTTTTTCAGACTTATGTAGTCCAGATTTTTAAGTTGTAGTGTATCATTGTTTCCACAAAAATATGAAATAGCAAATTTTTATTTATTTATTTTTTAACATTCAGAATAATAAATATAAGCAGCAAGGCATCATATTAGAATGATTTACGAACGATCATGTGACAATGAAAATTCAGCTTTATCACAAGAATAAATGACTTTTATATATATATATTAAATTAAATTGTACATGAGGGTGAGTGAATGATGACAGAATTTTCTTTTTGGGTGCCCTGTAGTAGGGGAGCACGGGGCACAAAGTAACGCGGGGTTAGTTGTAACAC
>NW_015643731.1:0-905 GCF_001515625.1 Sinocyclocheilus rhinocerous
AGTTCATAATGTGTTAGAAGTTTTAGAAACAACAAGTGATGTTAGAACTTCAATGCACAGTTAGATCTGTTTAAAGCTTCTAGGAACAGTAACTATGTTAGTTCATCTAAGGAAATTGAGAGAATGCAATAACACATGCTGAAAAACTTCTTTCTCAGTGAGAAGTTTGTTTCTGGAATGTTAAGATTAAAGCTTGCCCATATAAAAGATGTTTCTTATATGTGAAATTAAATCTTATTTTCAATGCTGAAAGACAGTTCTCAATGTGTTAGAATTTTTATAAACAACAAGTGATGTTAGAGCTTCAATGCACAGTTAGATCTGTTTAAAGCTTCTATGGTCAGTAATACTGTGTTAGTTCATCTAAGGAAATTGAGAGAATGCAATAACACACGCTGAAAATCTTATTTCTCAGTGAGAGAAAGTTAGTTACTGCAATGTTAAGATTAAAGCTTGCCCATATAAAAGATGTTTCTTACATGTGAAATTAAATCTTATTTTCAATGCAGAAAGACAGTTCTCAATGTGTTAGAAGTTTTAGAAACAACAAGTGATGTTAGAGCTTCAGTGCACAGTTAGATCTGTTTAAAGCTTCTATGAACAGTAATACTGTGTTAGTTCATCTAAGGAAATTGAGAGAATGCAATAACACATGCTGAAAATCTTCTTTCTCAGTAAGAGAAAGTTAGTTTGTGCAATGTTAAGATTTATGCTTGCTCATATAAAAGATGTTACTTACATGTGAAAATAAATCTTAATTTCAATGCAGAAAGACAGTTCGCAATGTGTTAGAAATTTTATGCAAAACAATTTATGTTAGAGCTTCAATGCACATTTAGATCTGTTTAAAGCTTCTATGATCAGTAATACTGTGTTAGTTCATCTAAGGAAATTGAGAGAATGCA
>NW_015643732.1:0-1160 GCF_001515625.1 Sinocyclocheilus rhinocerous
GTCCGCGCTGACGGCTAAGGCTTACAGTGCTGCTGGACAGGCCGCGTCCGTCCCTAAGACGGGCGACCCGGAGCTCTTGGATCCTGCTCTTCAGGAGATGGTGACCGCACCACTCCTTCCCCCGGAGGAGGGCCGGGTGGAGAATCTTTTGTTCCCGTTTGTTTCTGTTCTGCCACTGGCTACCCAGCCGGTGGTACCCAAAACTTCAATAAAAGAGCAGTTTCCTTTGCCTCCGGGTCCCAAGAGGGCGAGGATGGCGGTGCACGAGACCCTGTCTCCACACGGCCGTCCCCCTCTCCTTTCGCCGATGGGCAGCAGGGTCCGGTTCAGGGATGCTATGCCTCCTCACGAGCCCCCTGCCCAGCCGTGGAGCCAGGTAAGTGGCGCGGCGCGCACTCAGACCCCACCCTGGGACGCACTGCCTCCCGGTTTGGGTCCCTGTGTTCCACTTCGCTGCCCCACCGCGGGTACGTCGGTGGTTTCCCTGGTCCCGCTTGCTCGGTCGCTGGGGGCCTGGTTAGCGCTCCCCAGGCCGTCTCGCTGGCTCATGAGAACCATCAGACTCGGCTACGCGATTCAATTCGCCCGGCGCCCTCCCAAGTTCAGGGGCATTCGGGTCACCTCTGTGCTGGACAAGGATGCTCCTGTCTTGCGTGCAGAAATCGCGGTCCTGCTGGCGAAGGACGCGATACAGCCGGTCCCTCCAGCCGACATGAGGTCAGGGTTTTACAGCCCATACTTCATCGTACCCAAGAAAGGCGGTGGGTTACGACCAATCCTGGACCTGCGCGTACTGAACCGGGCCCTTCACAAGCTCCCGTTCAGGATGTTGACGCAGAAACGCATCTTTCAATGCGTCCGTCCTTTCGATTGGTTCGCAGCGATCGACCTCAAGGACGCGTACTTTCATGTCTCGATTCTCCCTCGACACAGACCGTTTCTCCGCTCTGCGTTCGAAGGGCGAGCATATCAGTACAAGGTCCTCCCCTTCGGGCTATCCCTGTCGCCTCGTGTCTTCACCAAGGTCGTGGAGGCAGCCCTCGTTCAATTGAGGGAAGCGGGCATTCGCGTTCTCAACTACCTCGACGACTGGCTCATATTGGCCCAGTCCCGAGCGCAGTTGTGCGAACACAGGGACACGGTGCTCAGTCACCTCAGCC
>NW_015643732.1:1491-1752 GCF_001515625.1 Sinocyclocheilus rhinocerous
TTTCAGAGGCTCCTGGGGCATATGGCATCCGCAGCCGCTGTCACGCCGCTCGGGTTGCTTCATATGAGACCGCTTCAGCGTTGGCTTCACGACCGGGTCCCGAGATGGGCATGGCGACACGGCACTTACCGGGTTTCTATCACCCCGTTCTGCCGTCAGTCAGACCTTCCGTGGGCAGATCTTGCCATTCTTCGGACAGGGGTGTCCCTTGGGCACGTATCCAGGCATGTTGTTGTGTCAACAGATGCCTCTGCCAGGGGC
>NW_015643733.1:0-631 GCF_001515625.1 Sinocyclocheilus rhinocerous
AATAACACAAATTCATTATATATATATATATATATATATATATATGTAGCCATATATTAGTGTTGTCAAATGATTAATCGTGATTACTCGCATCCAAAATAAAAGTTTTTGTTTACATAATATGTGTACTGTGTATATTTATTATGTATATATGTTTATCAATTTGCACTTGCTACCAATAGCTGCTCGCATAAAATTCAAGGCATTCATGTTTGCCTACAAAACCACCACTGGCTCTGCACCCCTTTACCTAAATTCATTACTTCAGACTTATGTGACTTTTTCATTAACTGTTCCCTCCTGGTGGAATGACCTGCCCAACTCAATCCCAGCAGCTGAGTCCTTATCCATCTTTAATAATTGGCTAAAAACACATCTCTTCCATCTTTATTTGACCCTCTAACTCTAGCACTTTTTATTCTAATTCTATTCTTTAAAAAAACAAAACTTGCCCCTTTTTTATTCTAACTCTATTCTTTAAAAAACAAAACTTGCCCCTTTTAGACTTGCACTCTATTCATTTACTAACTGCTTGTTTTCTTAAAAAAAATTATAAAAATAACACTACCTTCTCTATTATTTTTGTATTTTATCTATTTATTTTCTTTTTATTTATTATACAATTAACAAA
>NW_015643734.1:0-694 GCF_001515625.1 Sinocyclocheilus rhinocerous
GTTTAGTTACACAATATAATGAAATACAATAAGAGTGACCTGAGTCGCCTCAGACATCCGAATTCAGAGTGCAGAAGGCAATAAAGGGCACAACAAGGCCTCCACAGAAAGTCACTGTTCCCTTACACCTGTGCATAAACACACACACACACTCACGCCTACACACACCACCACGCATAACACAGCACTCATGAAGGAAAGACCGCCACCAGAAATCCACCTCCGCCTTAGACACTCAGCTCCTGCAACAAACAACATTAGGTTATACACTGCTCTCAGAACACCACTCATAAAACCACAGTCACTCCATAACAATAAACAATCAATTAATGCACACCAATTACTTAAAATTTCTTAAAATTGTGACACACAGGAAGTGACATCAAGTTAAATAATCTGGTTTATGGGTTGTGGATATTATTAACTATCTTGTTTCTGGTATAAGTGCATATACCCGTGAATTCATTAAAAGTAAATAAATAAATAAACTATGATTCACTTACCCTGTGTGTGCAACATTTGGTTTGCATACTTCATTTGGCTGTTGAGGACAAAAAATTTAACTGTACATGCTTTATTGTTCAAGCAAGACTGGATAAAGCATTAGCACAAAATGCATTATTAAACTGTAGATGGGCACAACTGATGTAAACAAAGTTACATCCATTTAGAATTACATATATACAATTGTATG
>NW_015643734.1:1018-1159 GCF_001515625.1 Sinocyclocheilus rhinocerous
TCTGACAGTGACCTCAATCATTTTAACTATCAAAACCACCGAATCAATCAGTTACTGTATTAAACAAACACAACAAACAGTGAGTATGTTATTGTAAATAAAGCTTTTATTCAAGATTCACATTTAAGTATTTTGATATAT
>NW_015643735.1:0-846 GCF_001515625.1 Sinocyclocheilus rhinocerous
TGTGCGCTCTTTTGGGCTAAAGGCTTAATGGAACCATTTAAAGTATGTGATCACAAATTAATCGGCGATTCTGCGCAGCGCAGACATGATTTAATACGTGTGTCCTTTTTCTATGTGAAAAAAAATCATAAATTCCAGTTTATGCTGTTTGATTATGGCTTCGAATGTCGTAGTTGGAAGCTGGAAGTTGTTAGCCCCGGCTGGCCCGTGCACGCTGTTTAAATGCGGCTAATAATTTCTGACTGGCACATAACTGAACAAATGTAAACGGGTTAAGGCGGGGCCCCTGGGCTGCAGCCCATTCAAGCCCAATGGTAAGTCCGGCCATGTGTGTGTTTATATGTCACAAGCTTCAAATCAGATTTGATCTTTTGATATGCGCACACTCCATGAATATACAGAGTTTTCACTGTTTTTGTCGGTAACCATTCTCCTTTTCTTTGATTTATTTTAAAATGCAGACTTAATATTTATCTATTTTGGCTCCTAACTAGGAGTGGACAAGCACATGAATCTTTGTGCAATAAAGCATTTTCATTCAGATTGGACTTTTGAACCGACTATAATTAGAGTACAATGCTTCATGTAAACGCACTGTTTCGCAGCTTGGGTCCAATTGTTATCCTAGAATAATGTTGTGAGTGCGTGTTGAACATGGTTGATTAAGAAATGAAAAGATACACACTGCATCAGTTAGGGTTAAAAGTAGGGCTGTCAATTGAATGCGTTAATCTAATTAATTAGTTTTGAAAAAAAAAAGATAATGCGTTAATCTAATGAATTAGTTATGAAAAAAAAAATATTTTAATGCAATTATTGCACTCGCCCCACCCCTGCCCCACATTT
>NW_015643736.1:0-5723 GCF_001515625.1 Sinocyclocheilus rhinocerous
CTGGACCGGAGCAGAGTGTGTGTGCGGTGCGGTGGTTAGTGTGACCCAGCGCCAAACCAGACGTCTTTTTTTCCTCAATGGAAAGCATAGTTACACTGTTTGAATCGTTCTCTGTCCCCTATATAGTGCACTACGTGCCATTCACTGTACAGAAAATACTGATTCTGTGGACAAGTGACCGATTTCAGCCGCGGCTTCAGCGTCTATTTATAGTGTAGGGGGCGGGGCTTCGGATTCTAGAGAGCATTTGATTGGACAGAAAGTTTGATGAGAAGCTGAAGTACGATGTGACGTCAAAAAAATCGTTGAGCCGTTTTGGCGGAAGTGACGAACTGCAAGCTTTGAATGCTTATATCTTCTAAATGCGAATTTTGTCACTGTTTTGGAGCACACTGCCTTATAGATAACCTTAAGACTAACATATTGATACTAACACCCAAAAAACTTTCATTTTGATTTCATGGGGACTTTAAATGTCACATGATATAATTTGTGCAAGGTCAGCATTTTAACTTAACATGAAAGACTTCCACTACCTGTTTTACTTCAGTAATGCGATGTATTTAAAACGAATGAAATAAAATATTCAGCAACACCAACATTGTTTTAGGATTATTCATTGTTTGGAAGGTGAAAAGTGGGCATTCCAGTCCAGAATGGTGCCAGACTTGCATTCGAATATAGAGAGGATGACCATTTTGTTTGTTAATAGTCAGAAGTGAACAGTGTACTTTAGTTCAGTTCGATTATTTCCAATCAATCCCAAAATGTTTGCAGAATCAGAGTAATCAATTCGCAGTGGTTCTCAAATAAACAACTCACTGATTCAGTGTGGTCAGTGCAGGTCTCGATCATTTTGTTACCCACACACATATGAAAAAGTATTTTGTTATTAATATATATTAAATCAATAGAGCTGTGCATTACATACGAGTGATGTTTTAGTCTTTGTTTATTTAAGACTTTTAGTGTTGTTTATTGTAAAGAATCAGTCTACATTGGTTTTCCTAATTGTGCACACACAATGTGACAATTTAAAAATATTAAATTGCATATTAATGTTGGCATTTTCCAAAATACTACTCTTGGTACTTGCTAATTAATAAAGAGCATCTTCCTTTCTCAAATAGATAGCACACATGCTCTTGTCTGCCCCACATATATATATATATATATATATATACACATACACACTACCGGTCAACAGTTTGGGATCAGTAAGACTTGTAATGTTTTTTTAAAGAAGACTCTTCTGCTCATCAAGGCTGCATTTATTTGATCAAAAATACAGAAAAAAACAGTAATCTTGCAAAATGTTATTACAATATAAAATAATGGTTTCTATTTTAATATACTTTAAAATATAATTTATTTCTGTGATCAAAGCTGAATTTTCAGCATCATTACTCCAGTCTTCAGTGTCACATGATCTTCAGAAATCATTCTAATATGCTGATTTATTATGAAAACTGCGATACTTTTTTCAGGATTCTTTGATGAATAAAAAGTTAAAAAGAACAGCATTTATTCAAAATATAAATATTTTCTTACAATATAAATATTTGCTATCACTTCTCAACAATTTAACACATCCTTGCTGAATAAAAGTTTTAATTTATTTTTTAAAAAAAGAAAGAATACAAATGCACTGACCCCAAACTTTTGAACTGTAGTGTATATTGTTAGAAAATATTTCTATTTTAAATAAATGCTCTTCTTTTTAACTTTTTATTCATCAAAGAATCCTGAAAAAAAGTATCACGGGTTCCAAAAAAATATGAAGCAGCAACAGTTTCCAACACTGATAATAAATCAGCATATTAGCATGATTTCTGAAGATCATGTGACTCTGAAGACTGGAGTAATGATGCTGAAAATACAGCTGCGCATCACAGAAATACATTACAGTTTAAAATATATTTTAAAAAGAAAACTGTTATTTTAAACCTTTCACAATATTACAGTTATTACATTTTATTTTTGATCAAATAAATGCAGCCTTGATGAGCAGAAGAGACTCCTGTAAAAAACATTAAAAACATTAAAGATCCCAAACTTTTGAACGGTAGTGTATGAGTAATGTCAGCATTAAATGACAAGTTCTGTTTTTCATTAAATGTTTCTTGAAAATGTCCTTCCTCATTTTTCCAGATATAAAGGTCTATAAAGCCTCATGATTTTTCGTTTCGAAAATCACAAGCCTTAGTCAAGTGACTTGAGAATTTCCAAAACACCATAAATGGATTTTGTATGATCTGATACTGGTCCTTGTTTTATTTCCAAAGCCTTACTATAATTGTGTTTATTTATAATATGCCATTTCATAATAAAGCATTTCAGACATTTTAAACTGAATGTTTTATACCTCCCTAAGCAATATGGTTTACATTCAATATTAACATGAGTTCACCTGTTTGTTGGTTGTTTGTGTTTTATAACACAACCAGTTATAAGATTTCTGTCAGCATAAAATCTGGACCACCGCACGCTTAGACAGGAAGATAGATGACAACCACAGTTCATCTTTGTGTCTTTATGCCATTAATCTGAATTAAATGTACAGCAGTGTCAGGCCAGTTTGTGACCTGCTGTAGAAAACACAGAAAATAGTGGAAATTAGATTAGCTCTTTATTGTAGAATATACTAATCGCTACAGTGATTATTAGGTTGTATCAGTCATGTGCTAACTAACAATAAAGACAAAACCATATTTTGAAAATGACACTCGCTGTGTTACAGGGAAAAATCTTTCATGCTTAAATATACTTTATTAATTTAGATTTAGATATACTTTATTGATCCCACAAGGGAAATTGTTATATCACAGCATCTTAAAAATAGCCCTAAAATTAAATTAAAAGAAAACTACAGCTCTGCAACAAACACTTATCATTAAATATTAAAGAAACATGAATGTACAAGAAAAAAAAAAACAACAAAAACATTCCTAAAGTGTTTTTTATGAAAAGTAACATTCAGTTAAAAATAAGTTTTGTTCACTTGATTTTGCTCCAACTTTATCTCACATAAACAAGTCTTGGTATCACCAATTACCTTATAATATTATACATGTATGCTATGATTCAGTACCTCACAATGAATCATAATTGGATCATAATTGAAGTTGCAACAAACAAACTGGAGAGACAGCGTTATCGCACGAGGATGTGAATCTATGGTATCAGTTTCAAACGGTTCGCTTCAGTGAACCTTATAGAAGTGTCTCTGATCAGTTTTTGTTTTTCAGGCTACCCACTTATTTATTTGATTTCAATAAACTGTGCTCTACAGATAAAAGGTAGAATTCTTGGACATTACATTTTTAGATGCTCTAACAAGTTTTCCTCCTGTGGAAGGGCAGCCACATCAGATGTGTTAAACATAACATTTATTCTGTTTTATTTAATTTGACAACAAATCTTTTTATTGTTGACACTGTTAATACTGGCTCCTGGAATTTGCATGAAGCCAATAAAAAAAAAAATACTGGGAAATTGCTGCCCATTTGTCAGAAAATGGACTGTGCTGACTAAGGCTGAGACAATCATGAAAATACCGTTTTGATTTTCTTTAATACTTTGTCTGTGTTTACCATTTGCTCTTTTCTAGAAGCAATTAAAGGACCGTCTAGAATCGCAAGTCTCCATGAAAGAGGCCTATGTCACTATGATCCGGGAAGACAAAGACAAGATGGAGAAAATGAAAGTGGGTCTACCTTTAAAAGAGAAAGATCACACTTTGACACTTCCTGCAAAACAGAATCACACAACTCTCCCTTTCCTACCCTCAGAAAATGGGGGCTGAGCTGCAGGGGCGAGTGCACAGCGACTTCCAAGCTCTGCATCACTTCCTGCGGGTGGAGGAGGAAGCCATGTTGGAGGAGTTGAGCAGGGAGCAGGAGGAAATGCTGCAGAGGCTGGAGCGACATCTGGAGGCCCTACAGGTGGCCATCAGAGACGTGGAGCAGAACATCAACATGCTACGACAGACTGCCAGCAGCACAGACCAATCTGTACTTGTAGAGGTGATTATAATGACTGTTTCCGTTTGGAAGGCTGCTGCTGCTGCTGCTGCATATCCATTTGTCATAGAACTAATATTTGGAATATTAATGTCATATTTACACAAGAACCTAGAGTGCTGGTTGTCAGAATGAGTTATTAGTGAAGTGCAGCTACAGCCAGAGCCTCATATATATTTCACACAACAGCAGAACTGAAGAAAACTCAATTCTACAGTGATTTGAGCATGTGCTGTTAATTATCGGACAGATGGTTTGCTTCTGCTGTGTTCTTTCTAGCTTCTGTAGTTGAGTCAGTGAAATAACCTGTTCTATTCCACTTCCTTCCTCCACAGCTTCCAGAATTGAATTCCAAGTGAGTAGCAATTAAAAAGCTATTTTTATTATTATTATTATTTACCACTGTATAGATATCTAATAATGTTCCTTGTACGACTCTTTAATTGTAGTCTGTACCACTCAAATATCACAGTTTCGGTACCATAGTACAGACTATTGGAACTATTTAACTATTTTATTCCACTATTTGATAATAAAAAATGCTAAACTTAATAACTAAGTGTGTTAGTTATTAATGATAAAAATGATAATTTGTACTTATCTCTATAAAACATTTAATATCTTTATGTATTATTATTACAGATCGCCTCTGCAAGAGCTGAATATCAACCTGAATACTTTCAGAAGCAAACACATTGCTCCTCTTCAATACACTATGTGGCGAAAAATGTTTCAACATTTGAATCCAGGTAATTTGTCCGTTACACTTTGCCTTGATACTTCATCCACTACACACCATATATTTAATTGGTGGTCACTATATGATATTTAATATTTGTTTTAATAAAGTCAGTAAATAAAGTCAATATAGGAGGTATTGAAGTAGAGAAATGGCTCAAGGTATTCATTTTTTCCGCTGTAACAGATGGTGTTATTGCCATAGTGACAGTTCTCTGCCTGTATGAATAGCCCCCCTTGGGGCAGCAAAGGATTCGGTGATTTGTCGAATGGCACAGTGGGCTCATGTTAGACCATGATTCGGATGTCAGTTTTAGCAGCCTTCACAAATTTTTGTTTACATAAAAATGTAGCGTTACACCCTTATCAGGAAATGTTGAAAAACTGCAGTCATCTGTTCTACTGATTTCATTGTTACCCTGTCCATCAGAGTTTTAAAACAACTTACACATCAGTATAAAAACACTGTTACTGTTGTTTTTCATATCTTCATAGCACACATATCTGTATACCAGTTCCATTGGTTCATTTCATTCAAGTTGGATTTGAGGCTTTTAGTCAATATCTGTTAGCCTTAAAGACATATGTGACCCTGGACCACAAAACCAGTCATAAGGATACATTTTTTGAAATTGAGATTTATGCATCATCTGAAAGCCGAATAAATAAGCTTTCCATTGATGTATGGTTTGTTAGGATAGGACAATATTTGGCCGAGATACAACTATTTGAAAATCTGAATAAAAAAATGTTGAGAAAATGGCCTTTAAAGTTGTCCAAATGAAGTTCTTAGCAATGCATATTACTAATCAAAAATTAAATTTTGATATATTTTCAGTAGGAAATCTACAAAATATATTAATTGAACATGGTCTTTACTTAAGGGCCTAATGATTTTTGGCATAAAAGAAAAATCTATAATTTTGACCCATACAATGTATTGTTGGATATTGCTACAAATAT
>NW_015643736.1:8717-21156 GCF_001515625.1 Sinocyclocheilus rhinocerous
TTTAGTCTTTGCAACTTTACAGATCTTCTTTATGCACCAAGAGCTTGTAACACTCCAAAGAGAAAGGAACAATTGAAATCGCATCATATGACCCCTTTAAGTTTCTTCAGTATGGACATAATATATTCATTTTATTTGAAGTCTTAAAAATGTTCTTAACTTGGCAGATACTCTGTATCTAGCCCTTTTAGTGCACTAATTATTAATATATACTGTTTTTACAACATCACCAAAAAATACACTCAACTGGGGCTACTAAATTATCGGTACAGAATTAGCACTCAGCACACCACAGTTTTGGCAGATTTTTCTGTGTATAAAGTTTTAGACCCCCCCTCGGCTCTTGTGTGTTCATTTAATAAACATTTTTGGCTAATCTAATAATGCCTACACATATATTTATGAATCTTTGCATTACAAATCTAACTGTAAACCTAAAACATTTAGGTCCCAGGTTTACATTTGAAATTGAACAGTAAACTTAAAACAGAGTCCCAGACTTTTGTTATAACTGTAAACTTAACACATTGTCCCAAAGTTACTTTGCAAAGTTAACTATAAATTTAGCGGTAACACTTTATTTTAATGTCCAGTTCTCACTATTAACTAGTTGCTTCTTAGCATGCATATTACTTGCATATTGGCTGTCTGTTAGTATTTATAAAGCACATATTAATGGCTTATTCTGCATGACCATGTTCTAGATCCCTTAACCCGACCCAATACCTAAACTTAACAACTAACTCACTAACTATTAGTAACCACCAAATTAGGAGTTTATTGAGGGAAAACTCTTAGTTAATAGTGAATATATGGTCCCTAATCTAAAATGTTACCAATTTAACATTTCAAACTTACTTTGTAAATTTAACACAGTCCCAAAATTGTACTATTACTATTATATTTATAAAGTTACACTAGGCTGTGTCCGAAAGTTACAAAAGTTGAAGAGGTAGGAAGGCAACAAGATTTTCCTGAATCCAGTGATTGTTGATGTGTTTTTGAACAACTTTTCAACTTTTAATTTGATTTCTAGTGAGAAATTAGTATTGTAGTAATGAAATATTTGCTTTATATCACCAGCTGTCTTTATATTTTGTTGTACATCATTAGACCATTATGCTGCCTCAGAAGCCTGTCCGAAATAAATTTTGAGAGGTTTTCAAAGTCATTGCCTGACAGGGCAGTGAAGAAACCAGTCAGCTGCCTACGATTTTGGACGCAGCCTGAATATCAGGCGTATTCAACAATGAGATATAATGTAGAAGCATAGTAGTCAGTTTATTGTGAACATCATTCACTGTATCTTGCAGACTGCAAATGTTATGATGTTTTCTATGCTATCAGTTCTGCTGAACTTTGCTAAATTATGTAATTAGCATATCTGGATGAAAACAATTTCTCTCTCTCTCTGTTTTAGGGTATAGGGATCCACGAGTGGAATTTCAGTGCAGCATCAGTACGAGGTGTGAGGTAAATGCTGTCTTCTCAAATAAACTTTAACTAAGCAGTAAGTAACACACTTTATTTTTTAAGAGAATTCATGAACTGACTAGACGAAGGTGAGGTAGAAGATAGCATTGATATGTATAATAAATAAGTATATAACATAAATTGTCACCTATGATGAAGCATTTTTTAACCTTCTTTCTTTTTTTTGCATTCAGCATCTCCAAATTTGATGAGCGCAGCTGTTTTCTGTATGTGGTGAACAACTCAGAAGACTTCCAAATCTATTTCTGCACAGAGATGCACTGCAAAAGGTATGCCATGTGTGTGTTTTTGCAAATGCATTTTTTCCCCCACATTTCATTTATTCTTCATTACAGTGCCAGAGACAATTTAAGGACAGAAATTGCAGATTAGATTGTCGCATAGGCTTATTCTAGAAACTAGCAATGCAAAATGTATCGTCCAATGATTTTGTCTGCTGCTAAAAGCATCAGACGTTGGAGATTTAGTGAAGTATTTTCTTTCAATCATTAAGGGGGCAAGAGAAAGAGATGCCAGACAGTTACAGACTCTTGCAATGAAAAAAAATAATATCAACAAACATCTCTTTTATACTGTGTAGGGCATACTAAACTAAGAAGTTAATCACAGTATGCATCTTTGTGTATTTAAAGCATGTGCACCGCCATTTATTTGACTTTATTTGTTGTAAATTGTGATTATGCACTGTAAAATCCAATAGTTTACCTTACTTAGATTTAGTTAGTTATCTTTACTTAGTTGTTATACTTACTAGGTTTTATTAAGTTACAGCTACTTTCAAGGCAAATAAAACAATTTACTTACTGTTTTGAGTGACACTTACTTAAAATATTCAAGTAGCCACAAAGGAACCAACAGTGTTGGGAAGTAACTAGTTACATGTAATGGAATTACGTAATTTAATTACAAAATAAAAGTAACTGTAATCAGTTACAGTTACTGAGAAAAAATTTGTAATTAAATTACAGTTACTCCCACATACAGATTTCATTGATTTCTTTCATAAATTGCAGCGAGTGCTCTAAAATATGAAACACCAATGTTCCTACAGTTCTTTTTTAGTTACTAGAACTCTCGTGTAAGTAAACTATACTAACTAAGCATTTGTCAGTACAACATACTATTCCTATTTCACTTTACTTAGTTTTTTCAAGGCAATCGGTTTGCATGCTTTTTTTAAGTAAGCCCAACTAATTAGATTTTACAGTGTGTCAGTGTATGAGTTACATGTCTGATGATAATGATGGTCTGTGTGTTGCGTAGGTTCTGTGATCTGGTAAACACTCTCACTGAGGAGGCCTGGAAAGGCTCAGAAGAGACTGAGTGTGAATCAGAGGCTTTAGAGGTAAAATAATGATTGGTGTATACATTTGTTATATATATAGTACTGAACAACAGGGAGGTAAGGCAGCGAGTAATTTGTGTGTTCTTGTGTGCCTGCAGTATGATTATGAATACGCTGAGCATGGAGAGAGGGTGGTTCTGGGTAAGGGCACATTTGGGGTAGTCTATGCCGGTCGTGACCTCAGTAACCAGGTGCGCTTAGCCATCAAAGAGATTCCTGAACGGGACAGTAGGTGAGCCACAGTTCTCTTTTTTCTGGAAAGAAGTTTAATTGCACTTTCAAATCTAATTCTTTTGCATAGGAATGTCTTTCATTGCAGTGAATATTTGTTGACAATTTTGACCTTCATTGAATACTATAACAGAAGGTACTTTTCTCATTGCACAGCCTGGTAAACCTTCATGTAGACTTGCCATAATTTCATCATTTTTATACAAAAGTGTCGTGTGGTTGGACGCTAGGTTGAAAACTGACAAATTAAGTTGAATCATATTAAATTGTTTTGATTACCAAACCTCAATATTTTAAGCATTCAGGGATATTGCATCAAATTCAGCATTGTCCTATATTCCAAAAAAAGTATCCCATATCGGTTCAATACAGTATGCGGTATAAATGCACAATGTTGCAAAGGACATAATAGGGAATGAAGCCAAGTCAGTTTCACAAGAAATAGCAGAGAAGCACAAAATTATTGGGCAGAGAATGACAGGGTTGAAGTCGGAGAATATATATGTGACCCTGGACCACAAAACCAGTCATAAGGGTCAATTTTTTCGAAATTGAGATTTATACATCATCTGGAAGCTGAATACATAAGCTCTCCATTGATGTATGGTTTGTTAGGATAGGACAATATTTGGCTGAGATACAACTATTTGAAAGTCTGGAATCTGAGGGTGCAAAAAAATCTAAATATTGAGAAAATCGCCTTTAAAGTTGTCCAAATGAAGTTCTTAGCAATGCATATTACTCATCAAAAATTAAGTTTTGATATATTTACAGTAGGACATTTACAAAATATCTTTACGGAACATGATCTTTACTTAATATCCTAATGATTTTTGGCATAAAAGAAAAAGCAATAATTTTGACCCATACAATGTATTGTTGGCTATTGCTACAAATATACCCCAGCGACTAAAGACTGCTTTTGTGCTCCAGGGTCACATATTTAATTCCGCACATGTTCTAGTCCTTGTTCTGAGTATAACCGGTATCACTGTATACTATGGCAAACCTATCTTCATTATGGCATACATCCAATGTAAAAAAGTCTGATTATTACTGTTAATATTGTTACTGTTGTCAGGCATAATTTCTAGTGTTGCTGTGGGAGTTGTATGTGCATGTGTAATGTGTGTGTTGGCTGGGATTTAGTCGGCCAAATCTGTTTTGCCATTATGCTGTTATCAGTAAGAGCCCGGATAGCTCAGTCGGTAGAGCATCAGGCATTTAATCTGAGGGTATATACAGGTTATATATAATATAAATTAATATGCAATATTCATGTGTGCTTAGGAGGATGTGATTAAGCAGATGTAAACAGAAAAATGAAAAATGCATGCAATCACAGCAATAGTTTATCTAACAGCACATGTAACGGCTCTGTTTTGATAGATATTCACAGCCTCTGCATGAAGAAATCGCCCTGCATAAACACCTCAAGCACAAGAACATCGTGCAGTACCTAGGCTCCATCAGCGAGAACGGCTTCATCAAGATCTTCATGGAGCAGGTGCCTGGAGGTGAGACAGACGTGTTAGACCTTTATAGTGTTCTTGCACATCTTTAGGCCAAAATTCATCTGTATTATTCAAAATGTAAAAAAAAAAATGTTTGTATTTGTCTTTTGAATCACAGGCAGTCTGTCAGCATTGCTCAGGTCAAAGTGGGGTCCTCTAAAAAACAATGAGCCAACTATCGGTTTCTACACCAAACAGATATTGGAGGGTCTAAAATACCTGCATGACAACCAGATAGTTCACAGAGACATTAAGGTAATAACCCCTTCATCCTAAAATTAGGTTAAACACGCACATGTTTTCAATGTGAAGTGATTATTGAAAATGAATGCACCCCCCTGAAGCGGTGCAGCTTGTATATTATTAAAGCAATATAATATTTATAACAGCTAAGGGGCGTTGTTAGGCACGATGTGAAGCGGAGTGCCTAAAACACCCTTAGCTGTTATAAATTCACTGTAAACCACAGCTTCACGGGGATTATTGCTTTTATAAAACGGTTATTCCATATACGTAGTAAGGTTTCACAGAATAAAACAGAGCAAATAAAGTGTAATGATATTAATAAAAACGGTATTCTTCCACCAAACAATGTAGCTCCTCAGAAACTATTTTAGTTCCAACAAAGTGGTTGCCGAGCAACACACAGAAGTAAACAAAGGTGTATGTTACTTTGTAGAGTAATTTACAACAGCTTCGAACGTGGCTCAGCCAATCAGAATCAAGCACCGGAACTATCCGTTTTATAATTTTAATTTAACAACTTGAAGTCATTTGACAATTTATGGTTACCACATTTCAAGACAATATTTGTATTTGTTTTTTTTTTGTTTTGGCTTGTTGTTTTTTTTCATCAGTATGAGAACCTCAGCTGTACACATATACATTCTTAGGCCTTTATATTGCTGCAAAATTTTGATCTCATTCACATTTCTTTGAGATTCTGAAAGTGCACAGAAAAGTGACTGATTAGCAGAAATGATTGATTCAGTTGCTACTCTCATGACCTACAGGGGGATAATGTCTTGATAAACACCTACAGTGGAGTTTTGAAAATCTCTGATTTTGGAACGTCCAAACGTCTTGCCGGGATAAACCCCTGCACCGAAACCTTTACTGGTACTGAATGTTTTATTTCGTTTGCCATTTATATTTACTTATCCTTTTGTCAATAGCAACTTGATGCTTCTTCTATAACACTGAAGGACACAGCTATTATATGTGTTGCAGATTTGGTCTATTGACTTCTGAGTAATATCCTTAGTATCTTAGCAGATACTATTATTAGCAGTCATTTATTACATCCATGCTGTTTGTGTATGTCAGGTACGTTACAGTACATGGCCCCTGAAATCATAGATAAAGGGCCGCGTGGGTACGGCAAGCCAGCGGACATCTGGTCTCTGGGCTGCACCATTATAGAAATGGCTACTGGGAAACCGCCCTTCTATGAGCTGGGGGAACCGCAGGCAGCAATGTTCAAGGTCAGGCGTGATTACTTTGGGAAGTGTCCAGAAGTAATCCTTGGTGTTCAGTGTGCTGAATATGTAGTAAATTTATCTGCATAATATGTAGCCTAATTGACCATTTTCTTTTAGTTTTGTACTGTGGACTAAATGTGTGCTTTGTTGAACATAAATGTGACCCTGGAGCACAAAAGCAGTCTTAAGTCGCTGGGGTATATTTGTAGCAATAGCTAAAAAAACATTGTATTGGGTCAAAATTATCGATTTTTCTTTTATGCCAAAAATCATTAGGATATTAAGTGAAGATCATGTTCTATCCTACATTAGGAAATTGTGTTGTGTCCAGAGTTTTGAAAATGCATTTTACGGCTGGTGTATGTTGTCTAGGTTGGGATGTTTAAAATCCACCCGGAGATTCCTGACTCTATGTCCACTGAAGCCAAAGCATTTATCCTGCGCTGTTTCGAGCCTGACCCAGACAGCCGAGCCACGGCCAATGATCTACTCACCCACGAATTCCTCACTGTTACATCACGCAAAAAACGATCAAAGAACAGCAGTTTCACAGGTGTTTTTGTGTGTTATATGGACATTACCCCTTATACCAAGCAGTAATTTCAGATGCTACATTCCATGAATAGGGAACAAATTAGGGAATAAACAGGAATCTAATCTTTCTTATTATTTCTGTTGTTTTTATTTTTTATTTTATATTGGACTTGACTCTCTTGACTGTTTTCAGTGACTAAAATAATACAGTAGTGACAGAATTTGACAAACTATTGAATTAGAATTTTCAGATCATTTAAAACATTTTTCTAGCTTAATTTTCTCCCATTAGTAAATGTTACACTACTTCAAATTGTTACATCCAAAAAGTGACACCCAAAATCATTTGGACAACATGATGGGAGAACAAGTAAATATTGGTTTCCGAATTACAGAATTTATGAATAAATTAATTACCAAAATTATTGAGATCAAATGACCCTTTTTTATGGGAAATCTATTAATATCCAGTCCCAACTGTCTAGGCCAAAATGAGTGGCTGGTTAACTTAGGCTACTAATATAACTTTAGTTTTGTTACTTTCAAGTCTGTTACCAATTTTGCTGTATTTTTAATGTATTTATTTAATTTAATCAATTTTATATTTCAGTTTTGTAATGCCTATTTAATGTTTATTGTTGGCTTTTGAACACTGTCTAGACATAAAGCAAATTAAGAAATACAAAATTCTTTAAATTGAATTTTGAATGATGTATTCTCAGCTTTGTTGTTTTTTTTTTGTCTTTTTTAACAGCTCTTACACCAGGACCTGGTGAGTCTTGTTTGTTTCAAAACATATAACCAGTGCTTATTTTTACAATTTTTTTTTTTAATCAAAAAGTCACTTACATTGATTTTATTTTGTTTTATTCTCACATACAAAATTAGTCAATGTGCAAAATGCCATATAACTTCCACCAATAGGCACATTTTGAACAATATGCATGTATTACATTTGTATTACATTTACAAATGTCTCAAATATTGAACAAATTTGTCAACCTAAAACAACATAAAGTATGTATTAATTTATTACATGAATATTATATAAAGTTGGTTTTATTTAGCTACCGCTCCACAAGGATCTGGTCTACAAAGATGCAAAGGTCAAATGAACATTTGCATCAGTCGTTTCAAAGAGAATATAGTTTAGCTTTTCTCTGCTCAGAACTATGTTTTAGGAGAGTGACTTATGATGGGACATTATCCTGGTTGTGTCTTGTAGAGTATTTGCGTAGCATATCTCTTCCCGTCCCCGTTGTGGTTGAGGACACCAGCAGCAGCAGCGAATACGGATCTGTCTCACCTGACAGTGAGCTCTGCACAAACCCCTTCATCTTCAAACCTAGCACCAAGTGCTACAGTGAGAGAGAGGTCAAAGGTCACCGCTCCCTCTTCCTGAGGTCAGCAGAGAGTATTAAGATTCACTATAGCGTACATAATACTCTATTGTGTTACGATGTATTTTGCGTTGACTGTGTCTGCTTGTAGTAAATCTGTAAATATACTCTATTGTTGTAGTATTCCTGTGGAGAACTTTGAAGACCACAGCGCACCACCTTCCCCAGAAGAGAAGGACTCTGGTTTCTTCATGCTGAGGAAAGACAGTGAAAGGAGAGCGACTTTACACCGAATCCTGACTGAGGACAAAGAGAAAATAGTGCTTCACCTGCTAGAAGCGCTCACACAGGTGAACCCGAAAACAGCATCAACACTTGTGTGAAAAACAGTAAATCGCAAAAAAGCACTATTAACTTCAGTTTGCGTGTCAGGGACTCAATCTAATGGAAGCTTGACACTTTATGAATTCAAATGTCATAATGAATTTGTAAAAACATTTTCATTGTATGGTAACCTGTTTTGTAAAAGCAATGAGATGCATTGTAAGAGTCGTCACTCTGCTGCACATAATGCTTCATTTACCTAAATTTAAACCTTTAGTGTAAGTAGAACATCAGAGAAATCTTTATTTCTAATAAGATTGTGTTCATGCAGCCCTAAGGAATCTTGCCATTTTGCAGTTGAATTTTTTAAAAGTGATTTGTGTCCCTTTTCTGTCTCAATGCAGGGGTCTGAGGAGACCAAACTGAAGCATCAGCATATCTCCACACTGGTTGCAAGTCTGGGAGATTTTGTGAGGATGGTGGACAGAAAAATAATTGCCAGCACCCTCTCTCAGCTCAAACTAGAGCTTGACTTTGACAGCACAGCGATCAGCCAACTCCAGGTGGCGCTCTTCGCCTTCCAGGATGCGGTGAGCGTCTAGCCAAAGCCATTTAATCATTTCCTAAAGGTGTGGTCACAAAGGCCATGTTCACACTGCAGGCAAATGTGGCCCAAATCTGATTTTTTTTTGCTCATGTGTGACTCAGATCGGTTTTTCTCATGACCGTGTGAACAGCACAAACCACATGGAATAAGATCTTTTCAATTCCGATTTGTGCCACTTCCATATGTGGTGTTAAATCCGATACAGGTCAGATGTGAACGGTCATGTCGGAATTCATGCGACTTTTACGTCACTCTAGATCAACATTTGTCACGATTGTGCGCTGACGGGAGTCACTTCAAAGATTTTACACAGCCGAAGTTATCAAGACAGTTGCGAAAGGTAATCAGTGGAAGTGTGATGTGTCAGAACTCATGTGTATTACAGTGACAACTCTATATACAAGCAAAGCACAAGGGCTCGTATCATAAACGTTTCAAAACTCTGCTCTCTTCTGTCACATCCTTGTCTTTATTTTTCATATTGACTGCGCATAATTTCGCTGGCTTCTGCGGCAGATCACACTATAAATAAACGCATAATCGCTTACTTTATGTCCTCCGTGTTTACTTCTGTATGACAGCGTGCTGCGCAAGTGTTGCCAAGTCCACAGGTTTCCTTCGGAATTGGGCTACTTTTTCACTGTTGTTTTTCAAGTCTGTGGGCTGAAGGTCAGCACACAGTAACGTGATATAGACCCCCCTGGAACGCAGTTGGGCTAGTTTTGGACTAGTTTTGAGAAGCAATTGGGCAGATTTGGTTGTGAAAATCCTTCTGTCCTGTTCATGTTGTTCTTTTGCGCATGTGGGTCAGTTCAGAACCATGATCTGTTCACACTGGAAATCTGATATTGGCCACATTTAAAACAAAAATGTGAACAGCTATACAAAAAAAATCAGATCTGAGCAAACTGAGCGGAATTGACACTAAGGCATGCAAATATTGGCTAAATTTTGTGGGCAGAAAATTGTCAATTTTCTAGGGCTGCCCCCTAATAGTCGACTAATCGTTAGTTGACCAGAAGAGGCTTGGTCGACCAAAATTGTATTAGTGGCTTAGTCGCAGAAAAAAAAAAATACACATTGGCGAAGTCACGCAGATCTTTAACGGCTGGTCTATGGTAAGACAGGACATCCAAACGCTCGCCTATCATGCATCCACCACAAATATGGCTTATCATCTGCAATATGTAAGTAGCAGCGACGTTACATGGCTGCTCAATCTAATGTTAACCTAAAGAAATGTGCGCTGTTCAAGTGTGTGTGGAGCTGAACAGTAGCTCTTGCTGCAGGACAGATGGAGGCGCCGCTGCGCTCACTTGCTCTTAAAATACTCCCTCATTTTTGCTCATACAGATAAGAGTAATACATCTTTCACATCTGTAAAGACTCTACGCTTATTTGTGTGCACTCACAATAACAACAAAACATTGCGCTTTTGTAAAATAATGAAAGCAAACAGAATGCGCTTTCTTTATGATCACATTCATAATCATAGCTTCTGCGGTGTGCTGTGGCAAGCTTTATGCGTGCGCTTGAGCGCTTATTAAGCTTTGTAGGCAATTAAAAGATCATTATAATGATTTAACTGGTTTATTAATAAACGTGCGATTAGTCGACTAATGCTTAAAGGAACACTCCACTATTTTTGAAAATAGGCTAATTTTCCAACTATATATTAACCAGCGCCTGAAAATAGTCCTCAGCACGCTCCCTGTGCAAGCAGGTGAGTGGCGTGTTCCTTTAAAATGAACGACTACTAGTCGACCAAAAAAATCCTTAGTCGAGGGCAGCCCTACAATTTTCAGTTGTCATTGGTATAGCGATGTATGAAGCACTGCTCACACAGAAGTCACTTTCAAACCAAGCCACTTTCTGTTGGGCAGTGCAGCAAATTCGCGAAATCTGAGTAACATCTGCATGGGGAACTTTTTCGCCCCTTGATTGAAACTACCAAACACACAGATTCCTATTGAAATGAAGAATTTCACAGACAGAGGTAAATGTGATCGCACCTTAATTTATAAAAATCCTGCAATATTTTTACTTCTTGCTTCACCTGAAATGATCACATTATGGTATTATGTTTTACTAAAAATAACCAATGCAATTTCATGTTGACTTGAAAAACTCGATGACTTTTTTCTGAAGTTCAAACTTAATGTGACATTTCAATAAAATTCCTGAAGTTCATTATAGTTATGGCCCAACATTTTGTATTTCTCCAGGTAAATAAAGTCCTTCATAACCACAACATAAAGCCGCACTGGATGTTTGCCCTGGATAACATCATTCGAAAGGCTGTACAGACTGCCATCATCATATTAGTACCTGGTAAACAGCAACAGAGTTTCTTTTTAAAACAATCCATTTTCTTGGCAGCTGTTCATTGAAGGCAGGGCATTTCTAACAGTTCCTGAAGCCCCCCAGCGCTGCACAGTTTGGATGTCCCCCTTATTTAACACAACTGAATTGACTATTCAGCTTATTGGTGATGTGCTCCATGATCTGACCCGGTTGTGTCCAGTAAATGACAAAATGTGCAGCCCTGGGGAGGCTCCAGGAACAGTTCATCTGATGTGTTTGTTCACTCTCAGAATTGCGGCCACACTTCACGCTGGCGTCTGAGAGCGACCCCGCTGAGCAAGAGGACATTGATGACGACACAGTTCCTCAGGGGAACGCTGCCCTTAAGGATAGAGCGCCACCTATCGCTCATCATGACGACACTGTGGCCACATCTGGAGTGAGCACGCTCAGTTCAACAGTTTCCCATGAGTCTCAGAGCGCTCAGCGATCGATTAGCATGGAGCTGGGTCGCATGAAGCTAGAAACCAAGAGGTAAGTGGTTTTGTTTTGCTGTATCTGCAGCTCTAATATATAGTGTTGAGTGCATTTGTACACATGCAAATGACAGACTCTGTAACAAATAATGAATGCCAGTCACCGTATAAGACTCCTGACTGCGGTGTGGTGTTGGGGTTAGTTTTACTTTTTGCATATAATTAAAGTGAATGGTTAATGGGCCTGCCAAAAATGTAAGACCATAAAAACACCATAAAAACTCGTTTGCATTATTGAAACACTATTTTCACTATTAGGGTGCTTTTTGACCGTTTGAATCCCCATTCACTTTTATTATATGGAAAGTCGTATATTTAACTACTCTGGGCAGTTTCTGTCATGATCTAAAGTTATAAACTTATGCTGTGTTGGTTTGTGTGCTGTAGGTTGTTGGAGGAATTAATAGAGAAGGAGAGAGAGTATCAGGCCATCGTACAGCAAGTGCTGGAGGAGAGAGAACAGGAGATCAAACTACTGAAGTGTCGATCCGGGCCCGCAGGTTAGTCTAATACACACACACACGCACACACACACACAAGCACGCACGCACACACACACACACACACACACACACACAAACACACACACACACTGCTGTTCAAATGTTTGACTTTTACAATGTCTCATACAAACCTTTTACAAATAAAATATTTTACCATCACACTGTGTATTTCTACAAGATGATGAAAAGCAGTATGATTAAACAATGACGTAACTTTTGTTTTAAC
>NW_015643736.1:21259-25431 GCF_001515625.1 Sinocyclocheilus rhinocerous
GAGAGAGAGAGAGAGAGATGAAAGTTGCGTGTGTGAACCTGCGTCTGCTCGCTTCTCTCTACAAGCAATGAGGCTTAGTTACTTCAAAAACAGCGATTTACCCCCTCATTGCAGAGAAATATAAAGTTGCGAGTCAGTAGCCTGTCGAAGCTATTTTACTAATAAAAGTTTCCGTGCTATGTTGTCGTGTGCACTAATGTGTGTGCGTGTGTCTAAGCAGTGTAGCCTACTGCATATAGTTTTAGTTTAGCTATAAACCCGAGCACGATCCGAACCCGAAGCTATTCATTAAATTTTAACCCGAACCCAACCCGAAAGTATTTCGGGACCCGTCGGGCTCGGCTCGGGTAGCAGACCTCTAGTGTGGTGTGAAGCTGGCATAATTTACATTAGCTTTAGTGTTATAAAGGTTCTCTGCTATGCACAATAAAAAGTGGCAACAAGTAGTGTATGATTCAGCTTTTTCTTGTCTTGTGTTTCCAGCGGTGGAGTCCTGTGTAAACTCTGGAGCGCTATCACTGAGCACAGAAAGACGCCGGGCTGAAGACGACAGCCACGTGCAATCCAGAGCAAATATCTAGTGGGATCAATTCAAGTCTTTGTGATAGTACAGATCACATGTAAATACGTGTTTTAACTTTTTTTTGGTGCTGTCAAACGATTAATCGCGATTAATCGCATCCAACATAAAAGTGTTTGTTTACATAGTATATGTGTGTGTACTGTGTATATTTATTATGTATATATAAATACACAAACATTTAAAAAATATTTACATGTGTGTGTATACGAATATAAATTCGTATATAATTTGTTATATATAAATATTAATATTTTGTATATAAACAAAACGTATTTTTCTTAAATATATACATGCATGTGTGTGTATTTATATACATTATAAATATACACAGTACACACTAGGGCTTAATTTCAAGGGAATAATCGACAAATATGATTTTTGTCATAATCGTGCAGCCCTACTACACACACACACACACACACACACACATATATATTATGTAAACAAAAACTTTTATTTTGGATGCGATTAATCGTTTGACAGCACTACTTTTTTCTTGGTCTGTGAAGTTGCAGTTATACAAGTGACTAAATTAATTGTTGAAGATCCACAAATTTGATACATGAGCGCTGTTAAGACATCTTTATAGAGGAAGCTTGTTTTATTTTTTAATATTTGTTTACAGAAACATGCCTGAGAACCTTTTCCAGCCCAAAAAAAGACACTGGAACTAAACACATACGAGTCTAAGTGTGTGTTTTATATATTTTATATACTATATGTATCATTTATACGGTATATTGTCAAGTAATTTACAATATTTTATTTACATTTTTTTTTTATCAGCTAGTTATATTTGCTTATATTCTGAATTACAGCTATGAAGAAACACAATAACCAATCAAACTGTACTGTGTTCCCACATATTTGGGATGTTAAATGAATAAACCGCCTCTGAAATTGTATATAAACTCCCTCAGAGGTACATTCCTGAGATAATATGTAAACTGCACAATGTTTCTAGAAGCACAGAGAATATATATCACAATTGTGCACTTATGTCTATTTATTCGGCACAAACCTCCAAGACCTTTTTACATTTTGGAATGCTGTTATTGTTGTTGAAATTGATGGCACTGCAAGTTTCTAGTTAAATCATAAAACAACATATAAATACACATGTAATGACTTCATCTGGTCATTTTCATTTCAGTGATTATTTTTTTAGTCAGTCATGGGAGGGAAAAAAACGTAGTTTATATATTTATATATTCATATACAGGGCTATGTAATGTGACAATCGTGTAACGATAAGTTGGATATCTGTGGTAAATGTTTGCATGATAAGTGTTTTCATTCTAACTCTTTTGTGCAAATTGGAATTTGACTTTTGAAGTAAATAAAAACTTTGAAAAAATTTTTTCCTTCGTAATTCCAGCTTATATAACATTAGTGTTATTACATTTACGCTTGTTGTGTAACGGTACGTTAATATGTTTCTGGTTACAACAGTCTCTGGGACATCTTATTTTTTCTTCATTTGCATAAAAAAGGGTCCTCTAGGTGAAAATCAAAAGTTTAATGTCTTGAAAAGTAACAACACATTATTATGCGTGACTGTATTACAAAGAGAAGTTACTGACAAACTCTTTAGCGCACAGACGATGCACTGGAATAACTGGACCCTGGGACAAACATTAGAGAAACTCTGTCCTAAAGAGTGTTTGGGAAAAAAAATCAACATTGAGACAAGCTGCAGTGATTTACTGGTAAACTATACTGACAAATAATTATATCAGTGGCAACTAAAACAATTATAATTTTTTTAATTCATAGATAAGTGAAATTGTAATGATAATTTGTCATTATAAGCTGCTGGTGTATAAATAAACACAATGCCGCTCTTAACTCTGAAACACACAGCTCCACAGACAAAATATGATTCTAATTATAATAATATCTTTTAATTAAATCACAACGTTTAGTTCGATGATCGCAATTGAATGAGATATTTCAGTTAATTGTGCAGCCTCATGTGTTTATTTTAATGTCACACTCCATTTAATTAATTATTAGCTTTTCATCAACTTACAAACACCCTGAAATTCCCTCATGAGCACCTGTTTGGTAAACCCTGCCTTGGGGCCATCACTAAATGTGTCCCCCTGCATTGCTTAAGTGTTCCCTTGGGTTCTGAATGCATTGCTACAAAGTCCCTAGTAACCATTTCACCCTTTAAAAAGGTAAGGCACCAAAACAGGTCCCTTAAAGGGATAGTTCACCCAAAAATGAAAATTCTGTCATCATTTACTCACCCTCATGTCGTTCCAAACCTGTGTGAGTTGCTTTCTAATGTTGAACACAAAAGAAGATATTTTGAAGATTGCTGGTAATCAAAGGTTGCCATTGAGTTTTTTTTTTCCTACTATGGAAGTCAATGGCAACCACCAACTGTTTGATTACCAGCAATCTTCAAAATATCTTCTTTTGTGTTCAACATAAGAAAGCAACTCATACATTTAAATTTTTGGGTGAACTATCCCTTTAAGGCATCTACTGAATTTGCTGATTTTGAGTTCATATTTTGAACATTAACAGTATATCTTTAACCCTGTGCGCTCCTCATTTGGGAGTCAAAAGTGACCGGACACCTGAAATGAAACTTTTTTTTTCTTCAGTAAAATCAATCTAATATATTTTTGTTCAATAATATTTTTTCTTTTGTATTTTGAGAGAATTTCATGGCACTAATTAATATTTATGCAATAATTATGATCAATTTTTCCCTTTGAAATAGTACAAAAAATTTTTTTTCTAATTTTAAAAAAATTATTTTTCAATTACTGCAGTATTTCAGATTAAAATAGAGACTAGGCCTTTAAAAAATGGCAACCACCAACTGTTTGATTACCAGCAATCTTCAAAATATCTTCTTTTGTGTTCAACATAAGAAAGCAACTCATACATTTAAATTTTTGGGTGAACTATCCCTTTAAGGCATCTACTGAATTTGCTGATTTTGAGTTCATATTTTGAACATTAACAGTATATCTTTAACCCTGTGCGCTCCTCATTTGGGAGTCAAAAGTGACCGGACACCTGAAATGAAACTTTTTTTTTCTTCAGTAAAATCAATCTAATATATTTTTGTTCAATAATATTTTTTCTTTTGTATTTTGAGAGAATTTCATGGCACTAATTAATATTTATGCAATAATTATGATCAATTTTTCCCTTTGAAATAGTACAAAAATTTTTTTTTCTCATTTTTAAAAAATTCTTTTTCAATTACTGCAGTATGTCAGATTAAAATAGAGACTAGGCCATTAAAATCCAATTTTTAAAGGCAGAATAGCACCTCCTGCTGAGAGCAAAAAAAAGAAAAACCTGTAATTTCATGGTGTAACCACTAGATTCATGCATAGGACTCTATAGAGAGGCTTGTGAATTCCCTAGTTGTTTTTATACATAATTGTTTACTTTTATTAGGTTGTGGATTTAAATGTATATTAAGGCATTCTCAAAGACTACTTTTTGTCAAGGTTTATATTTTTTGTTGTTTTAAATGTTGATTTGAAGTGTAGGTTTTTGCATTATTATTACTACATTCAAACCTGAACACAGAAAGCATTTTGTTACACAAAACATT
>NW_015643736.1:28979-38019 GCF_001515625.1 Sinocyclocheilus rhinocerous
GTCCAATTCATAGGTGTGTGTACAAGTGTGTGTCCGCGCGTGTGTGAGTTGGTGTGTTGATTTTGCACTCTAGATGTTTTAGAGTTTCACCCCTACCTTGCTGTGCAATTTTTTTCTGCATTGTGGGGGATTTGTAGATTGTACACACAAATATTTTCCCATTCATTTCCTATGGTCGGTCATTTTTGACTGAAGACCATGAGTGTGACTATTTGTTTTACGACCACTTAGCTTTTTCGAATCATGCCCTCAATTTTTTGGTGTGTTCACATACCAAGTGCCATAAAAGTCACCAAGTTTCGTACCATTCTGGTGAAGCTACGATTTTTTAAAAATCCAAATGTAAACTTCTCCGGTCAGAAATGACCGAAGACCGCACAAGGTTAAAGCTGTTTTGAGCAATGTATATTGTGAAAAGTTATACAAATGAAATGAATATATGAATAACTATGTTTTCAAATTTTACACCCTTCTTTTTCTTCATTTAGTGTTTTTGCAGCTTTGCACTAATTTGAGGGCGTGGCAGAGATCATGGTAGAAATGGCCACTTCTATTGCTGCTCTTTCTATTGTAAGCAAGCTGTTACTAGAGAGCACATCCCACAAAGAAAAGACTGTGAACCTGGACAAATATGTTGGTGCACTGCAGCAGGAAACAAGCAGCTGAAGGAGATGTGTATGAGAAAGCAGAACCACAAAAGAAGAGGGACTCTTAGGCTTTACAGTGCAATAGAAAGATCCCTGCAAAAGCGTCTTCTAAGACTGCGAAGAGAGCTGGATTTTGAGGAGGGTTTGTCTTCACTGAAGGGGAATGCAGACATTTAAGAAAACGGTGCTTGACAGCTTTTCTGCGAGGAACATCTCAATGTAAATGGGGTTCAGCCAAGTCTCTCGATTGACTTAGTGTCTCATGGTTTCTCAGCCTGCACTTTCTCCAACGTTTATTCTTACTGCTCTATTGTTTAGTTAATTTGTGCAATGGCTGAACACAAGTTCAAGCTTAAATGTTTGAAGCATTTGCGATGCCACTTTTTAAGTCTCTAGTCTCTTACAAAGACAACAATAAAGAGTGTCATTTCTTTGTAAAAGGTGAGGATATGTTTGACCGAAGATGCACTAACATGTTATTCCCAGGAGGATATTCTATCCTGAATAACACAAGACTTGGGTGTTGCCCTACGAATTTAATGTCTTAAGTTATTATAACTGAGCTTAATTGTCTACCACTGTAAACTGTTGCACAGGTGCACATGCAGTAATTGTTTATGGTTCACTGAATCCTTCCCAATAAAGAGCTGTAAAGCTTATTTGGATTTTACTAAATAAAATACAGTATTATGAAAAGGGACTATTTCTTTTAAAGGGGCAACCCTAATCAAACTTAGCTTGTTCATATGTGTTTAATTCCAGACGAAACGTATAGCATTCCAAAAAAACAACATAAATGAAATAATAATATAAAGAAAATATAATTACAAACAAATGATATAATACAAACAAATTAAACCGTTTCAATGCCTTTAGATTAGGGACTACTTCTTTTAAAGGGGCAACCCTAATCAAACTTAGCTTGTTCATGTGTGTTTAATTCCAGACGAAACGTATAGCATTCCAAAAAAACAACATAAATGAAATAATAATATAAAGAAAATATAATTACAAACAAATGATATAATACAAACAAATTAAACCGTTTCAATGCCTTTAGATTTTTTTCATTTTTACTAAGGGCATCTGAGAAATGTCTAAATACAATAAACAAAGGAGGAGATTTCAAAAGATCTACATTTATGTATAAAGTATTGAGCTCTTGCCTCCTGTACCAAAGTTATGATCGTCACACCTGCGACTCTTCGCACTGCGCATGCGCGTCTGTCCGGCGCATGTTGATGACACTGGGGCGACATGGCGGTGCTGCTGGAAACAACGTTAGGTGATATCGTGATCGATTTATACACAGAAGAGAGACCGAAAGGTGATTAATAATAGCATTAATAACAGACGAAGGGTTTAAACGTACTTTCTATGATACACGCATGATCATTTAATACAATCAACAACGCTACATGTGATAAATATAAGAGATCTCCGTAGGAACTTTTTATGTTTGGTAAATTCCTGATAGTTGTGCTGGAATAACCAGAATTTAAGTCGTTTCGCCGTTATATTATAATTACTGTACATGGTATATATCGTTTCTACATAAAGCATGGTACTGAACGATAACATAATTGTTCTTCTAATTTGCAGCGTCGCTGAACTTCCTGAAACTGTGCAAAATCAAATATTACAACTACTGTCTGATTCACAATGTTCAGGTAATATCATACATTTATGTATCTCTTTCATTCTGTGAGCATTACAGGTGTCATATTGTACGTTTATAATATCATATTTGTTAAATATTTTAGGTCTATTTCCTTTAAAACCATTATTAGCTAATACACAAAATGCTCACATTTCAATTGGAAGTAAAATTTTGAGTTCTGAAGGTTACACTCATGGTAAAATTGCATTATTATATGATTCGTTATGATATGATAATACATTTAATGCAAAGTTATTGCACACATGGCTGCAAATTGAGGTTGTGTATGGCAGTAAGGCAGTGAGTTTTGCATATGAAGATGTTGCATCTGTTGCGTCCCCCGCTGCAGAGAGATTTCATCATTCAGACGGGTGACCCCACCGGCACGGGGCGAGGAGGAGAGTCTGTGTTCTGGTGGGGATTATTAATGCATTAATTTAATTAAAATATATGTGCTAGCTGAATGCGCATGCATGTATTGTGTGGTGATGATGTTTGTGTGTTTGTAGCAAGCTGTATGGCGATCAGGCACACTTTTTTGAACCTGAGAAGATGCCTAGGATCAAGCATAGAAAGAAAGGGACGGTGTCTATGGTGAACAATGGCAGCGACCTGCATGGGTCTCAGGTTAATTGTGAACACATTTAATACACAAGTGTCGATGTCAGTATTGTTTATGGGCTTTGAGTATGATTGATTAATAAATTTTTTTTTTTCATTTGGCTCCCAGTTTCTGATCACCGCAGCAGAGAATCTGGATTATCTGGATGGTGTTCACACTGTGTTTGGAGAGGTCACGGAGGGTATGGACGTGCTTGCTAAAATCAATGAGACCTTTGTAGACAACGACTTCATCCCTTACCAGGACATCAGGTAGGACAATGTTTTTAGAGAGCGAGAGACTGACCGGTTTCACGGTACATGACGGTGTATTTTTTTTTCATGCATGACCAGGTGTTAACCATATTTTCTACTGATTGAGAGGAAATACTGCAGTATATTGACTTAGAATGCCCTATTTTACTGTCATGATGAGTGAATATTGTCAAAAAATACCACACTAAATAGTGACTAAACACGACCCCTTTTAATACATGTTAACCAGGAGTCACTCTCATTTATAATCGCGGCATCGTCTGATAAAATCAACATGCATCTACACTAAAGAGCAGCTATGCGGTTGTTTTGGCTATATTACTTTTTTGTCTCATGCAGCGCACTGCCTGCGTCTGAGTAACAAACTAAAAAAAAACAACAAACAAAAAAGTGCATGTGATATTAACAGAAGAACTACGCTCATATTTATAATTCCAAGCAATCAGTAAGCGACAGGTGCTAGGAAACACTGTTTTGTACTCATTTATTGACGAGTCGGCTGCGCTGCTTCTCTGCCGCTAAAGCCTGGTTTACATAGGCCTAATAAATAATAGTCTGTAGCATTCAAATTCAAATAGCCAACATTGTGAATATGGAAACATTTGGATTCGTGCCAAATGAGAGAGTAAGAAAGAGGATTATAGGGCCAAACAAAAAAAAAACATCTCCAGAATAACGTCATTAGCCTATAATGCGAGATTAAACTCCTTAAATGTCCAGAAAAATGTAGAAATAAAATATTGAGAATAAAAATAATTAAAGCACGCGTGTCACCTGATCCACAAATGCACATTTTAATACATGCACAAATCATGATACTTTGATACAAACTGTAACATTTGTATTCCCAAATATGTCTCTATTTGAACAAAATGCTGCACTTTAATGTTATTCTTAACTCTGCAGACACCGGTTGAAAAGCATTTGTTTCAGTGTAGTGACGCACATTTGCGAATTTTTCAAATCGTGTACACGTTAATGAATTGCACTGGGCCTTGTTTGTTGGTAGTTGTGTGTGTGTGGGGGACGTGAAATGCTGTAAACTGCGAAAAATGAAGTCTCAAAATCCAAATGAACCGAACAAGATCGACTCGAACTAGACGTCAATTAATGCACGCGTGTCACCTGATCCACATATGCACAGATTCCTTTTTGCATGAGCAATTTATGATATATTAATGCAGAACAGAACATTTTTATTCGCAAACATGTCTGTATTTGTAAAAATCGTTGCACAAACATTTAATCCTGAATTCCACAGACTCAAATTGAAAGGTATTTGTTTGTGGTTAGTAAGATACATGTATAAAATGTATGCAGTTCATGGATAATTGTGCGTGCATCTATTAATCATTTTGAGCCTAATATCATCCCATAGTTATGTCTGTGAAGGTAAACTAAATAAATCGCATGTTTATTTTAGATCTGTGTGGCAGCAGCAATATACAGTAAATAAATCAATAAATGCACTGCTCTGTTGTCTCCTCTGAGGCTGGGACTCTAAACAGTGTTCTGTGCTCGTCTGTGCAGCTAAACACAGAACAGTTAGCATGCTTTGCTCAAACTTTCATCATGGCATTAGAGCTGGTACACCGTTATCGCTTGTGAAATCACAATAACGGTGCTGTGGGTGGAAACTTACAGATGAAGGGGCGGTAATATTATAATGAGATCCCTTTGCCACGTCACCAAGGGAGCGAAATCTGACGCGCTCGTTTTCTCAGACGCTTGCAGAAAAAGGCTTCCCAAAACAAAGTTACTGGGTTAATCTTTTTCACGTTTCCTTGGCTGGTAGATGCACCGGGGGACCTGATTATAGCACTTAAAACCTAGAAAAGTCCAATTTTCATGATATGTCACTTTTAAACAATGAGTGAATGATTCAGTGACTCACAAAGATTTGTCATCACCAACAAAAAATCCCTGCCCCTAATGCACAGACTGACTGGAGCACACAAACATAGACAACCGCAGTGATGCCAACAGTGAAAAGTCCTTATATCAGCTCTCAGTCAGCGAGCTGGAATGTGGACAATATTTATATAAATAAAGCTCAATTATAAGAGTCACATGTTTTGGCCACTACATAATACCCATAGTTTAGTTTGTCTCATAGTTTTGAGGTTTGGGTGGTTCACATTCATAGATCAGATTCATAAGGGCTATAGACCAAACATCAGTTTCTGTGCCTGTGGTTGCAGGATTAACCACACAGTGATTCTGGATGACCCGTTTGATGATCCTGCGGGCCTCCCGATTCCAGACCGATCGCCTGAACCCACGAAGGAGCAGCTGGATGTGAGTCTTTATTCAGTGCATAACCCTAACCCTATATTACATTACTGTGAGGCGGCAGATTTCTGCCAGCTTAGAGGTGATATTTGCAATAATTTCAATGATTAACATACAGGATTAACTATAAGTAAGCCATTTGTAGTTCGATTCGTTGGGCTGGGGATCGGCAATGATTTCCTGATTTAATTAAATTTTCATTCACAAGCTCTTCATTCGTTCATTTGATTAAACGTTGCATGATGGCTGCAGTGCATGACATGCATTGTGACTGTAACATAGTCAAGGTTTACTTTGTCTTTCTTTTTTTACCCTAAATATTTCCTAAAAAACATTTCCAAATATTTTTGGTCATTATAGGTTACTTGTTGGTCTTCATTTATAAATAATAAATATGTGTTTAGTTTAGGTATGAGTGACCCTAAAAGCGGAGGGTCGTGTGTGCATGATATTTTATAAGTATTATTAAAAAGCATTACCAAGGTCATCAGTTTAGTGCCTAGGAAAATCCATAAATGTGTATAACGTTTAACATTAGGTTTATTAAACGTATCACGCTATGCATTCTCTTCAGTGCCCTTTAAACATCGTAAAATCAGTGTAACACAGCCTTGAGTGGCTTAATGCTTAAAAAAAAAAACTAATTGCATAATAAGTGTGTGAAGGGGGGTACTAGTTAATACATAAATAGCAGGTAATGTTAAGAAATTGTGGTTTTTGGTTTTTAACCCCTTAACTGTCACCGTCCCACCTGTGGGACGTTTGGCGCTCTTTTTTTGTTGTTGTCTTTTTTCTCTATCAAATCTTTTAGTAATCATCATAAATCATATATCATTTGAATATATCAATAGAAGTAATATTGACAGAGAAATAGACATTTGTGGCAGAAAAATGCATTTAAAAAAATTCAATGGAGTTTGGATGGCACCCGAAATTCCACTTTTGTGATAATTTGCTGATTTTCTTCTTTAAAAAGAGACCAACCTTATGTCTGTATTCCAAAGTGTTCATAAATTACAACAATTTAAGTTTGGATAGTGCACCTGTATGCCTATTTTAAAAAATGGGGGGGTGACAGTTAAGGGGTTAAAAGTGCTCTGTTCTTCATTCTAATGTGAATAATTCACGCTTATGCATTTTTTCAGAGTGGTCGGATTGGAGCAGATGAGGTGATAAACGCTGAAGAGGGGAGAGACGCTGAGGAGCTGGATGAACAGATAAAGGACAAGGAAGCAAAGACACAAGCCATTTTACTGGAAATGGTAGATTTCATCACTTACACATTAACATATAACTTCAACTTGTATTTATTTATATAGCACATTTAAATACAACTTTGTTGCCCAAAGTGCTTCACAAACATTAAGAATAAAAATCAAACACACACACATAACTTGCACACAAATAAAACAGACAATTGTAAGGGTTCCCATAATCAAAATTTCCCTACTTCAAAAGCCAGACTAAAAAAAAATGTCTTCAGCTGAGACCTAAAATCCTCTATAAAAGATAGAGTATGTCTACAGTGAGTGATGTCTATAGACATCTCTTTCATGATCTATATAACTTCAACTTGTATTTATTTATATAGCACATTTAAATACAACTTTGTTGCCCAAAGTGCATCACAAACATTAAGAATAAAAATCAAACACACACGCATAACTTACAGACAAGGTTTCCCATAATCAAAATTTCCCTACTTCAAAAGCCAGACTAAAAATCCTCTATAGAAGATATAAACATATAGACATCACTCACTGTGGACATCTCTTTCATGATCTGAACGTTTGTTTCTTGTTAAAGGTGGGTGATCTGCCAGATGCAGATATTAAACCTCCAGAGAACGTGCTGTTTGTGTGCAAGCTGAACCCAGTGACCACAGATGAAGATCTAGAGATCATCTTCTCACGTTTCGGAGCCATTAAATGGTGAGATAATAGAAAATGTCCCCGCTGTATTACTTCCAATGATAGTCTGACTCATAGTTGTGGTTAAACAGTGTGGGTAATGATTAGGGCTGTTCACTGAAAGACCACATGTTTGGACCTCTGCAAGGGTTGAACCAAGAACTCTCTTAAACAAAGCATTTAACTGGGGACTTTGTTCTTTTCCCGTTTCACATATGCACAGTCTCTCATTAAATGTCACATTAATTTCTGTATATTATATACATGGTAGCACTTTAGTTTAGGGAGCAGTTCTCACTGTTAACTAGTTGCTTCTTAGCCTGCATATTACTAGCATATTGGGTGTTTATTAGTACTTATAAGAGTGCCTTATCCTGCATGAACATATTTTAGATCCCTTAATCCGACCGCATACCTAAACTAAACAACTACCTTGCTAACTATTAATAAGCAGCGCATTAGGAGTTTGAGGCAAAATCATAGTTAATAGTTTAGTTAAGAGTGAGAATTGGACCCCAAACTAAAGCGTGACATTTTGTAAACATTTTTTTTTCTGTCCTGTTCACAGACTTGAAGTGTATAAGCACAGTAAAAGTCTTTTTTTGTGCAAAGGTGTTATTCTGACTATGCCATATATTTATTTTTTTATGGATTTGTTTATTAATTTTATTATTAATTTCATCCTGCAACACATTCTACTGGTACAGTTTTAGCAGTAGGCTGTATGTATGGAATGTCATAACCCATATCCCACAATGCAGTGTGCTCGTCATGACCTTCCATTTCAAATATTTCATTTGAACTGGAAATAATATCAACTTCTTGACTGCACAACATAACACTGCATAAAAAATGCTTTACTTCTGAGATAGGATGCAACCAGCTGAACTAAACATGCAGCGTAAAGAGGTTATGTGACAGTGAAGGCCACTAAAATACTGCTGTTTGAATATTGTTTCACATAGTTGTTTAATAGTCTAGTGAGCAAGTGCTAGTTTTAAGTTCTGACCATAGCTTGTGCCTTAATCTTACTGTGTGTGTGTGTATATATATATATATATGACTTTGATCTGACATGTTAATGTTCATTTGCAGTTGTGAGATCATCAGAGACTGGAAAACAGAAGAATCTTTGTGCTATGCTTTCATCGAGTTTGAAAAGGTTTGTAAAGTCTGTTCTGTGTATCTGCCATCTTTGGAAAAAAGTGCAACGTTTCTGAGCAAGCTGTTAAAATCCAGCTGCCAAGTTTTGAAAAGTAGACAAGAATGGTTATGCAGAAGTTATACATCCAAATTCACATGCACACATTTTTAATACTAAATATAGATATTTCTAAGTTTTGTGCAGTTGTAGTCCATAGATAAATATCCGTGATAAATCCTGATGAAACCTAGGTATATTCAGAACTGCAAGTGTTAGTGATTGGTGTTAAGCAAGGCCTGTGTGTAATAATACATTGCTGCATCAGCTCCACACATCCCTTCAAATGTTCATAACTTCTAGATCATCAAACATCTAGTCAAATTCATTGAAACATCTAGTGAAATTCATTCAAAGTCATGAAATCAGTTTTTTATTATTATTTTCGGTGCACTTATCTTAGTATGTTTTTTTTTTTTTTTTTTTTTTACAAGACGTAAGTCATAATGTAGAT
>NW_015643736.1:39985-46730 GCF_001515625.1 Sinocyclocheilus rhinocerous
CTATATTATAGCTCTATAAATGAAGCACACAGACTTTATTAGAGCCACAGAAAGACAAACGTTTCGCTGAAAATGCACAATACACAATTCATCATGCACATTAACAACGATTAACGTTTCATCATCAACGATTAACAACGACAAATATAATGTAATTTAATGGAAAACCATGTGAATGGCGCGGCAGGATTTTCTGTCGGCTGTATTTAAATTTGCGACTGAAGTTTCCCGCTCTGTTCAGCGTGCAGCATCACGTGTCTAAACAAATCGCACGTGCTGTCAGTGATTTCAACCACTAGAGGCCGCTCTCGAAATAGCACGTGCTGTCAGTGATTTCAACCACTAGAGGCCGCTCTCGCACTGTATAATGACAGCAGACCCTTCTCAGCCGCTCCAGCAACGGACGCAAGCCGGAAAACTATCGGCATGGATTTTTGCCGATAACCGATAGTTCCAGCAATCAACTATCGGTGCCGATTAATCGGCAAAACCGATACATCGGTCGACCTCTAGTTTTAACTATAACGGCTGCCAAGATTAACTAATGGTGAAAAGTGTTGATTACAGCATTATATTTAGAGCTACTCCTGTTGCATCAAAGGTTGCACTGCTGCACTGTAGTCGAACAAAATCACGTCGACTGAGCACACAATGCAATGCGATTTCTGCAATCCCACAATTTTTTTCATCATAACTAACACAGTGAAAGCACAGTGTGTGTAAGAGGCTCGTTGAGCAGTGTAATCTGTGTCATCACAGCAGAAATCAAATTGCTGATATACTCGCGATGTTCCAGCAATTATAAAAAGAACAGTCTTTGATCACTTTCTGTTTAAAAAAAAATTGAGAATTGTCTGCATTTAATTGCGTCACTAATAAGCATATCAAGCTCAGTGGTGACCTTAATCACTAGTCTGAAAAATAAAACCAGATACGGTGATTAAGCCCCTGAATCAAAGTGGAGGAGCCTTGCATCACCCTGAAAAGGGTTTATTTTGCATTTAATGGCCTCCTTTTAAAATGAATTGAAAAGTAAGTGTCTTAGTGAGGTCCTTGCACGTTCAGGGCAAAAGCGTGGTCCGCCATTTTGAAATGATGAATGCATTTGTGTGTTATTTGATAAGGTGGAGGATTGTGAGAAAGCGTACTTCAAAATGGACAATGTCCTGATAGATGACCGTCGCATTCATGTGGACTTCAGCCAGTCAGTGTCGAAGATCAAATGGAAAGGCAAAGGTGAGTCTGTGCCGTTTATATAAAAGCATCACCTGTGAAGTAATGAAAATATAACCAATTTCTGCTGAATTTTACTTTACCGCTCAGTCTGTCTTGTTTATCTACATGCTAAATGTTAACGATAGTGAATCAAAATGATATACAAAGCTTTTAATGCAACTAAATCTAATGTATAAAACGGAGAGTTCCGGTGCTTGATTCTGATTGGCTGAGCCGCGTTTGAAGCTGTTGTAAATTACTCTACAAAGTAACATACACCTTTGTTTACTTCTGTGTGTTGCTCGGCAACCACTTTATTGGAACCACAACTGTTTCTGAGGAACTACATTGTTTGGTGGAAGAATACTGTTTAATATCATTACACTTATTTGCTCTGCTCGTGCCTAACAACGCCCCTTAGCTGTTATAAATTCACTGTAAACCACGGCTTCTTGAGGCTTATTGCTTTAGTATACAGTAGTTCATATATTGGATAAAGAGTGGTTTTATTGTCAGTATGTCTCGTTTCTAGGTGGGAAGTACACCAAGGAAGATTTTAAGGCCTACGAGAAAGACCTGGACAACAAGTCCAAACTGGCTTTGAAAGACAATGTCAAAACCAAGAAGGAGTATCCTTCTGATAATCTCTTTACTTTTAAATCATACTTGGACAATTGTACTTCACTTTGTAGGATTAGCACTTTAGATTTTATATTTAATTTAGTGAACTCTCCAAAAAGCATATGTGATACTTTGCAGAGATGAATCAGGCTTGAATCACAGGTTTAGTATTTAGTTGTTACCCATTATTGCGTTGTTTTAATTTTTGTCAAAAGTTCAATATGCTGTGTACTGCATTTTGATTAAATGCATTGCAAATAGTTCTCCTCTGGAATAACAACATGCACTTGATGAATCATTTACAGTAAGACCAGAAACATGTTAGAAAAGCTAAGAGGGTCCAGTTTGATTTGTCAGATCAAGATCAAGTCAGTATTTCTTGACTGTCTCCTAAAGCTCCCGTTATGAGCTTCTCTTAGATGAAGATGAGGATGAAAGAAGGAAGGACGACAGAGAGAAAAGAGACCGGAAACGGCATTCAGACGAGAGGCCCAAGGACAAGAAGTCAAAGGTACAATTCTGTGGATTTGAATAGATGACAGGTTTTGCTCCAGGAGCCAGATTTTACTTTTGGACATCCAATTATGTCCCTATGAGTCCCTGTGGCACAGCTGCCCACCAGAGAGTGAAAGGAAATGAATGGGATCTTATGGCATCCTCTAATAGTGATTTGAGAACCAAAAAATGGACTTTTGTAAGTGTCTTACTGGACCATTTGGCTATACAGGAATATCAGGCTCAGCCACATGACCCAGCCTCTTTTTTATAAAATTCAATTCAATTCAAGTTTATTTGTACAGCGCTTTTCACGATACAAATCATTGCAAAGCAACTTTACAGCAAATTAAGTTTCTACAATATTTAGTGGTAGCTTATCAGTGGTGACTGTCAGTTAATGTACATATGGCAGAAATGTATGGAAAAATCAATTAAAGACGTAATAAAATAAAACAGTCAGTACTTTTATCAGCCCAAGAGGCAGGAAAACAGCAGGAAGCAGGAGATAGTGATGGTAAACATGAGCTTATTGTTGATTGAATAATCTTTGTTGTGTCTTCCTCAATGATCAACCCAAAGCAATGGAAAATTACTGCTTCACAACATCATGCTGTGATGTTAAAAAAACCTCGAGATGGAGACATTCACTTATCTCCAGCTGACCTGTGAGGGCAACATAGCACACGACATTAGATGATTTAAATAATAATAAATAATTTATGCATTTAGCAGACAAGTGCATTCAGGCTATACATTTTTTACCAGTATGTGTGTTCCCTGAGAATCGAACCCACAACCTTTTGCGCTGTTAACGCAATGCTCTACCACTGAGCCACAGGAACACATGATATACAAAATCTTTCTATTTCAGAGAAATTGCTGTTCTTTGGAATTTTCTGTTTTTCAAAGAATACTGAGGGGGAAAAAAACCTGTACACAGTTTTCTGTGAAATAGGAAAAGGATCTGCCGCCCACAGTTGATTTTGATATTCTAGGGTTTGAGATCGCAGCGGACGTGAAGGACTATAATGCGATATGAGCTCGCTCAAGTACAGAGGAGCTAAACCATTCAGGGCTTTATAAGTAATTAGCAAGATTTTAAAATGTATTCGTTGTTCAATAGGGAGCCAGTGCAAATATGGACATACTTCCTGGTTCTAGTAAGATCTCTAGCTGCTGCATTTTGCCCATTAAAGCATAACAATAATCTAACCTTGAGGTCATGAACGCATGAATTAACGTTTCTGCATTTGCCATTGAGAGCATAGGTGGTAATTTAGATATATTTTTTATAATGGAAAAATGCGGTTTTACAAATGCTAGAAATGTGGCTTTCGAAGGAAAGCTTGCGATCACACACCTAGGTTCCTAACCGATGACGAGGAATGAACAGTCCTGTCCTAAACCCTATTGAAAGTCTTGAGGATGTGCTGGAGTCCACATTACAGAGTGGCTCTACTCTGCCATTGTCAATACAAGATCTCAGACAAAGATTAATGCAACTCTTGATGGAAATAAATGCTGGGATGTTGTCACAATGAATGCACAATATAATCAAAGCTAAAGGTTGTCCAGCAAAATACTAGAGAGTGTAATCATTTTTTTTTTGCACAGGCATTGTAATAATAATAAATAATAATTCATTACATTTATATAGCGCTTTTCTAGGCACTCAAAGCGCTTTACATTGTCAAGTACAAGTTTAAATTGTAAAGTCAACTCCAGCAGCACGTTCCAAAGACATAGTGGGGTTTATCTGTGGTGGCCGATCTCTCACAGTTTGAGCCTTTTACATTGCAATAATGACATTATGTATACATTTAAACATTTGTAATGCTTCATTTCTGGGTGTAAGGCCACTATGGGCCTCTCAAAAAGAGCGCTGGCTTCTTTTGGGTGCGCCATTGTCCTTCTTGTAACACAGTATGTAAATAATTTATCATTGCTCTTTTTTTTTATTTTTTATTGTTGCTCTTGGCAGCCAGTAATTTGTTGCACATAACACGTGGTCAGCACAAACCACATCAATCCTCATTGCAGTTTAACCTGTATTTATTGTGGTCTGCTCTTGTCATGCAGCTTGGCAGATGGCAGTGACGTTGATTGGGCACACAACCTTTGATGCCAAAAACAAAAGATAGCGTTTTCTCCAATTTCAAACCTGTTAAGCTTATTTAATTTGCTATCCTAACTATACATGGTTATAAAGTTAGTTGTGATTATTTGCATTTAGCATAGTTTTTCCCATCAGAACAAGCATGCATCCCATTTATGGGTAACCACTGGTATAACTGTTGCTTTATCAGGGAAAGGAATATTTTTTTTTATGCTCATCATGTAGAAATTCTCTATATTTGCGAATCAGTTACTAAAAATCTGTCTCGTTTTTCTGGGAGCAGCCTTCTCCGTATTCTCTTCCGTGTCTCATCATTTGTTTTCTTTTTTTTTCTCCTGCTTTTATAGGATCGTGATGAGAGTCGGAGAGAAAAGGATAAAGGCAGACAGCGTTCACGTTCAAGAGAGCGAGAGAGACACAAGGAGCGCGAGAGGGGCTGGGACAAGGGAAGAGAGAAGGAGAAACAGAGAGACCGAGGCCGAGAGAGAGACGGCGAACACAAACGCTACAGACGAGATCGCAGCCGCAGCCGCAGCCCTAAGAGATCGAAGTATTACAGCTGACCACCATAACTGTTACTGTGTCAACAGAGCAGGTTTCCTAAGAACTTCCTGATTTCAGCTGTGAACGATGTTAAAAAACACCTTGTGATTCATTTTTTACATGTAAAGTAAAATCTGTCCATTTGTTTGCAAATTGAGGCAATGCTTGTGAAGTTCTAAAAGGTTTGTGGAGTTGTTGATGCATATATATCTAAGAGATCGAAGTATTACAGCTGACCACCATAACTGTTACTGTGTGTCAACAGAGCGGGTTTCCTAAGAACTTCCTGATTTCAGCTGTGAACGATGTTAAAAAACACCTTGTGATTCATTTTTTACATGTAAAGTAAAATCTGTCCATTTGTTTGCAAATTGAGGCAATGCTTGTGAAGTTCTAAAAGGTTTGTGGAGTTGTTGATGCATATATATGGACTGCAGGTGAAGGTGGAGGAGGTGAAAATGGAATAAAATCAGTGACAGAGTTGTGCTCAGCTAAGACTGTCATGCAATTGAGTCGTTACAAGTGAACTCATTTCTTGTTGGTTAAGATGTTTCGACAGAAATATTTCAGCATTTATAACTGAACTTCAGTGGTGAGCTGTTTGGCACTGTACAAATCCTACTGTGGTGAAGGCTTAGCTCATGAATATTAATCTGGGTGAATTCATGCAAAGGGGGCCACTTTATATTAAATTTGTAATTAACCCAGATGTTCCTTTCCTTTATTATCTTTGAGATTCAGCTGTAATATTTTCATTTGAATTCACAGCATTTTGATGAAAGTCAAATGTAAAAAGTGACTAACACATGCAACTAATAGGCTAAGAACAAACGAAATAAGAGGAACATTTAAAATGTAATATTGTCAAACCATATAAAGCTGTATTTCACTTCTCGCGTACTTTTTTAAACTCCAGATTCAACTTCATGCATCGCCAACCTCTGCACTTCTGCTCTTTCCTTTCTTCCATATCTGACCTGAATTTCCAGTCTACACATTTGTTTTTTAAAGGGTTAATTATATAAGCTGATTATAGAATAATCAGTGAATGTCAGATTATTTAATGAATGCGAGTAGAATTAGTGACGGTTCAAGGTTGCTCACTTTATCGAGCACATTCAGTGGGCCAGCAATATTCAACCACCTTACAAGAAAAACTACATTTACCAGGGTCTTATTGCATCAGCCAAAACTACTTTATCATTTGAAGAAAGCGTGTCCCTTTAATTTAAGATCATTGTTATGCTCTGAAGGTGTAAACTCATTGAGCACAGCACAGTCGAGCTTAAATGCCCTTTTTTTTGAAAAATTGATCAAAATGAAGTGAGTTTACAATTAAATTGAACCAATATCTGCCAGTGGAGCTCAAAAAAAAAAATCAAACTTATTCAAAGGGAAAACATGTTTTCTTACCCCAATGACACATTTGTTCTTGTTTTAAACTCTATTTCGTCCGATTCAGAAAACAAGACTTCATATTTCCAGTTTGCATCTCAAGTAAATGTATCTTGATTTAAGGAGGTTTAGATATTGGTACTGAAAAAAAAAATATATATGATTTTTTTTTTTTTTGCAGTGTATGCATAATTTTATGTTCTGGTTTATCCCCTGGTTTCAAAGACGAGGCTTAAGCCTAGTCCTAGACTAAAATGTAAGTCTGAGCCGTTTCAACTGAAAGAAACTTGCACTGATTGCTCTTAAAATAGATCAGTGCCCTTGTTTTGTCTCAAGATGCACACAAGTAATGCTTTC
>NW_015643736.1:46865-56837 GCF_001515625.1 Sinocyclocheilus rhinocerous
AAATTACTTATATGTCCTAATCCTGGCTTAGGCCTGGTTTCACAGACGACGCTTAGACTAAGACTTTTTAAGGCCTTTATGAATTTAAGGAAGGGTGAATTACTAAAGACATTTAAGACCCACATGATGAAAGATAAAATAAAGTAACTTGTGTAAATTCAAAGTCATAATTTATCATTAAAAAATAGTTGATAAAATGTTTTAAAACTTAAATGTACCATAAAATAAAACATTACATTTTCAATCTGAATCCACTTAACCCAGCCAAACATCATATTGATATACAGCAGCGCATTCTAGGCAATGCACAAAAACGTAATAAAATAAAATCAGAAGTACTCAGCTGATGGTTATTAACTTTATTGAAAGCATCAAGCTCTTAGTACAGATATATTTAGCACATCTTGACCAACCAAGGAAATGGCAAGAGAATTGGAACCGCAAAGTTTACCCTTCCTTCCCAACTTCCTGTGAAAGTCCCGCGACAGAATCCTTTCTATAGAGTTGTCTTACCAACCAACAACACAGGCTAGCAAGAACTAATAGAAAGAGGAAAAAAGGTCCAAATCATCTGAAAAGGTCACTCCCCAGCTCAGAACAGGGTCAGAAAAATGTATATATATATATATATACTTGGTCCGCAACATCAATGTCTCCCCCCTCCACTCATGTATAATGTATAAATCCCACATATAAAGACCAGAAGAATGTTTGAAACTACCACCCCTTCACTGAAAAAGTACTAGGTGTGATATGAGATCATGCTCATGTTATTTCTCCCAGCAGTGGTCCACATCTGACACCTATAGTGTCTGTTAAATCAAACTGAATTGCTTTGGTTTTTTCGCATTTAAAGAGACATAACAGAAACATCCTCCTCCTCACAACTCGGGATCTCCATCAGCAAGTCTGTTACATCGTACGATCAGAAATTAAATGCGGTAATGTTACAAAGGGCTGAAGCAGAGACACGCTAGTCGCCTGCAAGAGCACATGTGAGAAAAACCTCTCTCAATGCACAAAGAGGGCATGATCTGGAGAGGTGTACAAATCTACTGCAAAAAAAATAATAATTAAAACTGCACTTTATGCAGGCGTGGGGTGTGGAATGATCCGGGTCAGCCCTGACATGCTCAGATCAGTGCGTGCCTATTGTGTGCTTACTGTAGAGAAAAAGACCGAGAACTCGTTTTGTTTAGAAAAAGAAAAATGCTTTGCTGTGCGATCGGCACACGAAAGCAAAGTGTCTGTCCAACGGTTTCAATTCAAAGCAGGCTCTGCACTGGACAGCCCCAGGGTCCTTCACAATGACGGAAGGCAAACATTATTCCCTCTTTCCGTCACACACACACACACACACATGTAATGGCTTCTTCTACACTTGCTACATTATTCAGAAAAATCCATTCTTCTATATAACACATCGTGACCTTTCAACTAGCTAATGTTTTTTTTTTTTGTTTTTTTTAAATGCAGCCCATTTTATTTGAGGAAAGGAAGACAACAGTTGACTTTCACCATAATGGCTATATATTGCAGATTATATGTTGTTAACACACAAGGCAACTGTTAAGTAACTCAATCTTTTTAAACATTAACTTCTCTGGTACTTGTAAAGCGGATGAAGAACATCTCTTCAAACAGAATGGAAATATTAGCTACCTGATCGAAGTTCCGCTTAATGCTAACAATCTAACGAGCGTATTACTCAAACGAGAGACGCGTTTTCCAAAACGGTCTCTACAAGCAGAGCAGGCTCTTGACATTGAAGGTGACGGTTAAGCTACTCACATTCACTTCTCTAGCACACCGGATAAAGACAGCCGTCTGCAGGGTTAAAGAAAAGACGACGGACGAGGAATACTTTAGGTTTGTCTTCAGGATATCTTCACAGTCACAGAAAAGTTAGCTAGCTATACACAGCTGAGCTGAACACATACATTGAAAATGAGTTGCGATTTAAATAACCAACGTCACGTGTATTTAAGTCAAGAGAAAAGGCAATGTAAATGGAACCCCCCCCCCAAAAAAACCCCTTTTCGCAAACCGATAAAAAGACGTTGCTTTTGGATTGGTCGGGAGACGAGACAGATCTGAGCGTGTCAGGGTCCTTGTCTAGTGAGGTCGGAAACCCTGTCTGTGGGGGATGCGAGGGGACACTTGCAGGAAGGGAAGGGAGCATTGCATGTACTGGGATGATGGTGTGACATGCCTCACACACACCACCGCCACGTTCAAGAGCTCTACATGCACTTCAAGATCACAGCAAGAATGGGCTAGAATATCTACAGAGACACGAGAAGAGCTTTCATGCACGATATCTACGTCACAGGTACAAGTATGCATAAATGTTAAACTCGGGGAAGATCTACAGCCAGAAGACTCCACGCACAAACGCCGCCAGCCGCACGATTTCTTTTTACGCTTCTTCATTTCGGAGGTTCAGCTCTGCTTCTGCTGGCGGCTCTTGGCGTAACTGGTGAAGACGAAGTTGTAGTCGTTGAAGTGCGCCGACTGGCGGTCCAGGAGGCGGTAACCCTCCAGCTTCTGAGCCGAAGTGAAAACGCTGCGACATTTGGAGCTCTGTTGGGAACGAGAAGGATGAGTGTGAATGCTCCAAATCACAACGTCAACACTGGAAGCCATTGACGGCTAGTCAAGTGTGGAAGCTGCCAATCAGAGCTAGGCTTCAGCAACAATAAATACAACCAAACACCGACTTTGCAGGAGTTATTTTTAGAACACCAAAACAATTTGATACCACACATGTGACCCTGAACCACAAAACCAGTCATAAGGGTCAATTCTTTTTTTAATTGACATTTATTCATCTGAATGCTGAATAAATAAGCTTTCCATTGATGTATGGTTTGTTAGGATAGGACAATATTTGGCCGAGATACAACTATTTGAAAATCTGAGGGTACAAAAAAATCTAAATATTGAGAAAATCATCTTTAAAGTTGTCCAAATGAAGTTCTTAGCAATGCATATTACTAATCAAAAAGTAAGTTTTAATATATTTACGGTTGGAAATTTACAAAATAGTTTCATGGAACATGATCTTTACTTAATATACTAATGATTTTTGGCTTAAAAGAAAAATCAATAATTTTGAGCCATACAATGTACTTATGTGTGCGGTGTATATTTATCATGTATATATAAATACACACACATGCATGTATAAATTTCAGAAAAATAGTTTATGTTCATATATATTAAATATATTTATTTATAATATAAATTATATGAATATAAATATAGACATTTAAATACATGTAAATATTTTCAAAATATATACTGTATGCGTGTGTATTTATATATACACATAATATTCATAGAACACATTATGCAAACAAAAACTTTTATTTTGTATGCGATTAATCGTTTGAGAGCACTAGTAAATATGCAGCGCAATCAATTCACAAGTAATAATTAGTGCTGTCGAACGATTAATCGTATCCAAAATATACGTTTTTGTTTACATAATGTGTGTGAAGTGAACTGTATATATAAATACACACACGCATGTATATATTTAAAATGTTTTATATATAAAATATTAATATTTATATATAATATAAATGATATTTGAATAAATATATATTTACATGTAGACATTTTTTAAATATATACATGCATGTTTGTGTATTTATACATAAATATACAGTACACACACATATCATGTAAACAACAACTTATTTTGGATGCGATTAATCACGATTAATCGTTTGACAGCACTAAATAGAATGTACATTAATAATTAATTATCAATTATTGCAGACACTGATTAGTTGCGCAACAACGTACCTGATTGACGAAAAGCGTTGTCACAAATTTCCCTGGTTTGAAGACATCCACGACTTTGTGGATAAGCTCGTCATAAGACGTCTGGGAGAGGTTGGTTTCAAAGCTGACATAGGAGAACTCCGGTTCGGGGGTGATGTGAATCGTCCAGTAAGTTCCCTACAAAGACAACCAATCTCAATCACGCTGCAGAACACAGAGCAACTTCCTCACAAAGAAACACCCAGCTTTAAATGTCTCCTCACATCCGTTTTCATTCCATTCATGGAGTATCCACAAGGGTTGAACATTGTGGCATCAATCACTGAACCTGGAATCAGGTCACGAATTCCACTCATCTGTGAAGACACCACAGATAAACATTGAAGACACCTTCGCAAAAAACGACTGCGGTGTGCATGTGCACAAACCATGGTACTTCAAAGATGATCAAAGTACTAACACGGCACATTCGGTGCTTTCTGAAATGTGACCCTGGAGCACAAAAGCAGTGTTAAGTCGCTGGGGTATATTTGTAGCAATAGCCAACAATACATTGTATGGGTCAAAATTATTGATTTTTCTTTTATGCCAAAAATCATTAGGATATTAAGTAAAGATCATGTTCCATGAAGATATTTTGTAAATTTCCCACTGTAAATATATCAAAACTTAATTTTTGATTAGTAATATGCATTGCTAAGAACTTAATTTGAACAACTTTAAAGATGATTTTCTCAATATTTTGATTTTTTTGCACCCTCAGATTCCAGATTTTCAAATAGTTGTATCTCAGCCAAATATTGTCCTATCCTAACAAACCATACATCAATGGAAGCTTATTTATTCAGCTTTCAGATGATGCACAAATCTCAATTTCGAAAAATTGACCCTTATGACTGGTTTTGTGGTCCAGGGTCACAAATGTTAGTAGTAGTTTTAGGTGGTAGTTAGTGGTAATTTCCGAAATAAAAGAACACAATGAGACTCTAGAGCAGAAGTACTGAGGACCAATCGTACACGAGTGACATCATTAGCAGAAACACCGTCTTTCACGAAGAACTGGTCCATCACAGCCGGGTCGAGGTCACTCATCAGAACTTCTAGTGTCTGGTCCGCCTGCTTATTCTCCCAGTATTCTGGCAGCTCCAGCGTAAACAAATACCTTCAGGACAGAAAGGAGAAGAATACCATGTAAATGTCATCTAAATGGACATCAGTTGATGAGTTTTTCGCCCAAAAAGCAAAATAATCAAACAGTTTGATTTGGAACAGTTGTATTTAATTATTTATGAAACAATTTTCATAAAACAAACCAGACTTATCCATGCTAAAATGTGGCCTTGCTGACAGAGGAAAAAGTCGGATGCATGTGCAACGTTTAACATTTACTAATGATCATTTATCTGAAGTCAGATATAGATTGTAGGAAGTCTAGTAGATGTAAAACAGCTCACCAGCAGTCTGAGTTCAGACGTCCCATACAGTAGGCTGCTCCATCTGCACATAAAAAATAAAAAAAAACTATACATGTAACTTTCAAATCAGACAATCAGAGGCGGACTTACCCATTAGGCAAAGGTAGGCGACCCCAAAAGCCAAGGGCCCCCTAAAATGCTTTTCATATACGAGATGCGCATTAAGCGCTGACATGAGAATGGTTGCTTTTTACAGTGTTTATCACCACGACAACCGTCTGCGTGTCCGAGTTGAACACACTTCTAGTGTATCCTGCTTGTAGCAAATGAAAATATCATGCATCTGAAGCTGTAATTAAATATTGAGCAACAGTGCGTATTATATGTTTATTGTTTTAAATGCCGCTTACTCGTTTATGAGAAGGACCCCAGTAGAGGACGCATACGCAGTTACTTGTTTGGTTGATATAATCCTTTGGTGGGTAAATGTATGATTTCTATTTTAAAAAAATTTTCATTTTCATTTAAATTTGCAGTTAAAATAACTAAAATAAGTGCATTTTAAAGTTCAGAATTAGACCGCCTTTGGCACACAGGCTTACGCTGGTAACTCATCAGTGGACTTTCCTCCTCAATATAGGCTATATTTTTCTCATTCTCACTAATTCAAGTTTTTCTATGAATGAATCTCTGAAGGGTACGACTGTCTTCAGAAAAGTTTCGCTGGCATTTTCATTTTATCTGGTAACGTAGCGTTTATGAGCGCAGCGCTGCTTTGTTTACAGCCGTTACCGGGGAAGCCGCTGTATTTCTGATGTTCCAAAAGCGCCTCCTGCTGGCAGAGCATGAATGTGCATTTTCAATAATCCCGTCTGCAGTTTTTGTTCAGACCAATGCGAAAATCCACGACTCATCTCTTTTCTTACAAAATGGTTTAAAGTCTCAATTGTGAGGTTTATCATTTTATAATTTATTTTGTTTTTGCGAAAGCTGTAAATCAGTTGCTATTTCGTGGTCTACAGCATGAAAGAAATCCATTATAACATGTACATGAAAAATGTAGAAACCTTGGACACAACTGTGGGGCACCATCGTGCTGCTGCAAGCATCACAACAAAAAAAGGAATATCAAAGGCTGATCTAGGTAAATGTGTGCAAATGTATAGGGCCCCGATTCCTATATTTTGCCTGGGGCCCCCAAATAACTAAATCCGCCCCTGCAGACAATACCAATTTATTACCATTTAATTCATAATGCATGCATAATTCTAGTCCATTTTTTATGGTGTGAAACCGTACTTGGAAAAATCTGGCTGAGGAACTCGACTTCCTCCTGGAAGTTGCGGTGAGGGAACTCTTGATGGGTGGGCTTCATAAAATTTTTACGAGAATAGAAGAAATTCTGAAAAGAAAATGAGATGATCAGGTCACATTTTCATAAAGATACTTTGTGCTGAATACTGCCAATGATTCATCTATGACACCATGTGTAAACGGACTCATTCTCTTCAGTGTGAACCTCATGTGAACTGAACCCGATGTGTTTGACGGAGCTTTTAATGTTTTCATATCTACAGTGTTTGCAGATGATGTGCCATAAATCCTTCCCTAAACATGCACCTGAGTGTGTGCGTGTGTGTGTCGTACCTCGATGGCATCAAAGCCGCAGTACTCACGAGCCAGCTCCAGCAGTGGCACCAGTGCCTGCAGTAAGAGGGTGCTTCCGCATGTCTTCAAAATGAAACGTCTCTTGGAGACAAACATGCTACTCTCACTAGGAGAGGCAGAGAGAGAGACAATCATGTAGGAGTGGTTAATCCTTTAAATCATGGCTCAATTTCCAGTCGCTACATAGATGTTAAATGTTACAGTAAAGTGGGCCATTCACAATATTTTCCATAATCCTTTTTTTTTTTCAATATAAAATGAATCAAAATTGTGAATATCAATGACTTCAATGCACTTTTCCCACATATTTTTTTGCATTACAAAATTGCATTACAAGTTTTAGGAACGAGTTCTCTTGAACGGTCAATTTTAATTAATGGGTTCAAAACTCTGATGCATTTTTGACATTCAAAGGTGTCTATGGAAGCCACCGTGTGGCATGTATGGCTATAATGATGAATAAAACAATGCTAATTATTAGGTCTTCTTCCTTGTTTGACCTGTTTGTTTACTTTCAGGAACTTTAATGCCATTTCAGCAACATTTAAAGTAAAAATCCATCCAGCTTTTTTCTCTCCAGACAGCTATGAATAGCTTTGACCCTTCATCTCTCAGACTAAATAAACGGCTTAGCAGGACGCGTTTAGTCTGCACTGAATCATTAACCCCCATGACTGTGAAACTCACACAAATGCCTTTCATATTAGTCTCATCAGCTTTTGAGCATCTCTAAGCTGAAATGCTGCTGTGTGCTGATTAAAGGTCAGTGTGCAAACAGTACACTCGTAGAAACGCCAAGCTTTATGCTCACTATGTCTATCCAGCAATGAGCCAGTAGCATTTCTTATTATTTGAGCTTTCACACCTGTATCTAGTTTTTAAAAACAACATGAAACAATATTTGCAACTTATGTAACACGCATTTCTGAATTGTGCAATATTCTCGATTGATCTTTAAATCAGCGTGGGCTGTAATGTTGCTATAAATAACCCAAGTTCCTGGTTTGATTGCATTCGTCACAATCCGGTCCTCTAAGCTCAGGGGACAGACGAGTCAATAGCTCACCTGAGTATATAAGCTTCCCGCTTGTCAGTCTTCGTCACACTTATAATCAAACAATGCACATTCTCCAGAAGTTTGTCCCACTCAAATCTGAAAATGCACAGAGAGAGAAATGATTAGATCTCATTATTATTAGGAAACTTGATTCTATTATTTTCTACATGACTCTGAATAGGGAACATTTTATATTTGAAACAACAAAACACTGGAACAATGGCATTTCCAACAAGGCAAATTTAGACACCGTCATTTTCCGGAAAGAATAAATAACCGATTAATTGGCTTATATAGCATAAACTAGGGGTCGACATGCGAACACAGATTAGATGGATTTCATGTTGCGTCTCGGAGGTCATTCGCTGTCCTATAGCTCTCAAATTTCACACATTTGGCACAAAGCTCAGGTGGCCTGTTTATTGCAAGGAGATGGCATTCAAGATCATGAATAAATTGAGGGTTTACTTTGCGTTTATGATCAGATTTTACATGATTCTGCCTATTACAACAATTATTCATACAGTTTGGTTAGGGGGGCTGGGTGATTAAAACGATAACGATAATTATTGCAATTTAATTTTCCTCAATAAAACGATAACAAGATTTTGATAAATGTTCGATATACGGAACAAATCAGCGCAGTGGAGCATTTATCCATATAAAAATGAGGTTGTTACAATTTTTACAGATGTTGCTGTTTTTGATAATGAACAAATTTACATCTGCATCCAAACTCAAGCTACTGTCAAATGTGTATTTCTGAGAGACAAAACAATGTAATATTATAAATATCGCAGCCTGCAATGCAAACTGTGCTGAAGATACACCTCAACGTCAGGAACACAAACCTGTTACATGATCTGAAACAATATCACTCATTAGAACATGCAGAAACTAAGAAATTAATTTTTCTATTAAGATGTTTATTTTGTTAAGGAAAAATGACTGGAAAAGTGTAAACAATTCAAAAACGTGAAGTGTTTGTCATGTTCTGACCATAAAGAGTGGTTTAAAACCACAACTAATGGTCTGGTTTCTACAACTTTCACTTATGGAGCAGAAATCTGCCTTTAAACTGGAGATAAAAAGATTTGAAATTTATCGCGATAATTACCAATATCAACTGATATGAAAACATTTTACTGTGATCATTTTTTGGGCCATATCGCTCAGCCCTAAGCTTAGTGTTATTATACAAACATTTGACCACAGAAAGTCAAATTATTCCAGAGATAAACCAAATTTGCTCAAATTTACCCCAGTCAAATTTATTCAGAAGCTCCATCAATCTCTGCCGAGTCTCCTGGGTTACACATATGGACTAGACTTGTTACTAGGGCTGGGCGATTTTTCAGATTAATTCGTTTTGCCACGATTTTATTTTTTATAAATCGAGGAATCACGATTTTGAACAGAAATATTACCAAACGTTACTTGAATCATGTTGTAGTTGGGTCAAAGACGAAAAAGGGTTTAAGCATAAAAACAATACTGTTTTAAATTATTGTTGCTTTTCCAAAAAAAAAACAAATGTTAAGTTTTCGGTTTCATGTAATTGTATTTTTGTTTTTGTTTCTCCGAGCAAAAAATAAATATCATACATTTTCCCCTGATTTACAGAAGACACCCACTAAAATGTCATTCAGTGTAACAATCTTGTCAGGCATATACATATACAACAAAAATCAATTTATGACATATTAAAAAACTAATTACTTTCACCCCAAATACTAATTGGTTGTTATTTTTATTTTTTTTAATTTGCCACTATCCTAGGTTTTGCCCATTGGTCAGTAAGAATTTTTTACTAATTTAAAACCCAATAAAATTTTATATGCTCACTTATTTTTTAATATATTTTAATATGTACACGTCAGAATAAGCATGCTGTTTGACAAATATTGTGTTACACTGAATGACAATGTAACATTATTTAAACCAAATTTTGACATTTTATTCTTCAAAACCGTATTTGAAACCTTAAATGTAGACACTTTACTTGCATTTAATGTGCTTTCTATGGACATAAAATCACTT
>NW_015643736.1:59224-85166 GCF_001515625.1 Sinocyclocheilus rhinocerous
GTCAGAATAAGCATGTTGTTTGAATTTTTACATAAATATTGTGTTACACTGAATGACAATGTAACATTATTTAAACCAAATTTTGACATTTTATTCTTCAAAACCGTATTTGAAACCTTAAATGTAGACACTTTACTTGCATTTAATGTGCTTTCTATGGACATAAAATCACTTTTGTCAATTTCTTTTGATGCGGACATCTTAATGTCTTTGACAGAGTTACATTTTCAAGTTGACTTGTTAAAAATCGTACAAATCGAGAATTGGTCAAACGCTCTGAAAAAAATCGAGATTTTATTTTTTTGCCTTATCGCCCAGCCCTACTAGTTACTACCTTTAGTCAAATAAACATTTCGGATAAGATGTATGACATGTAAAAGTCTTGTTAAAAAACTGATTCAGTTGTCACAACCCTCTACATTGTGAGTAAATCACTCGCATATGCAACTAAATCTTACTCTGGGTGACTAAATAATGTCTAACATTAGCCATTGGCTAATAAATTCTTAGATTTTACACGCCAGTATGTGTGTGAGAGGCGTTCAACACTCGAAAATAGTATATCAGTCTGGCGGCGAGTAAACAAAAAAATTAACTAGCCAATGGCGATTATATTTCCACGGTGTGCGTAGAGGGTTGTGTCACATGCTTGACCGTCAAACTGTTTCCAGATTACACCAAAGACAGTAACATGAGTCTCTAGTAATACACTGCTATAGGTTCCCTCTCAATAACCATACATAATTTATTATGTATTAGTGTTTCTTCAACTACAGGTACTAATGTCCCATTGGTGGCGTGTTATTAACTATAAATGAAGTCTTAATATATATTTTTTTAATAAATTATAATCTAAACCATTCAAAAGTATGAATGAGTGTAGTTGTTGATAAAATATGAGCCATATAAAAAAAAAACAAGATAAAAGGTCATCAAAATATTTTGACTGTTTTTTGATTTCCACTCAAACTGTAATGGTCAAATGATACAAACTGTGAAAATATTATTTGATTGTGTGTCTCAAGGACAGCTAATATGAATGAATCGCTAGACGAAGGCGGACTTGAGCACAGTAAAGTGCTTGCTCATGCTGTAGGAGGACGAGGGGCCTGCAGCTCGTATGTGGAAACTGACTCCAACGATCCTCTTTCTAGTGTCTCTGAGTGTTAGCGCTTTCCCGGAGGAAACTAATAGCCCTCATCATTCATTCTGCCAGCCGTACCCAGAGAAACCACAGAGATACAGGATACTACAGATACATCAGAGGAACTGCTCGGTCATATTTTACACTTATTTTCTATATGAGCTGGAAACCTGACTTTAACATATATTTTAACAACACTTCTATATAAAAAGTGTTTATTTATTATTATTTTTAGAAGTTTTCTGTCGTCATCATAACTCTGTATTATACATAGACATCAAGACAAGTGCATTCTAATGTCCAACCATTATTGCATGTTGTGGTTGTACTAATGTTGTAAAATGAAGTTTTCTGTCTCAGTCTTTGATCTACAAGCTCAGCAAAAACCGGAAGCTAACAATAAATTGAATTTTCTACCTATTAGATTGTGTTTTATTGACGTCTACACCTACCCCTTACAATAACGCAAAAATAGTCATTATTGTTGTACAGTGTGAGAAAAGTTACGCAATATTGATGTGCGCATGCGCAGTAGTTTTTGCTGTATGCCATCTAGCTCTGTCCGCGCAGTGCGCACATTTAATACCCACCAATGAGCGACCGGAGCTCCCGACCAATCACAGCGCGTGGGCGGAGCTTACGACGTGTGACGCAGCCTCGTGACTTTCACATGGAGGCTGCGGCGCAGGATCAACCGCCATGACACCATCCAAAAATAGAGCTCTCTTGCAACGCAGTCAATAGCATTTCAACTGCAACTGCAAATCTTTTCATCCAGAATGCGTCGATGTGGACAGACGCACTCCAGCAATGTTGGACAACTGTGTTTGAGGAGGCGTGTTTGCTATGGCGCCATATCAGCTAGCTGTAGCCAGCGGCTAATCAATCGATCAGCACTCACAGCTCACCAATAACGGATTCAGACACAAACAGGGCTTGTCCCAAATAAAGCAAAACATCACTCGAAACGAGCCACAACTCGAATGACAGGTGATCACTGCAGAGCGATGTTAAGAGACACGGACAGGGCCAGAATAACAACAACACCTGTATCAAGACGCTGATTAAATATGTTGTTCATGACGATTCGGAATAGTTTAAGCAAGCAAAACGAATATAAACTCTGGGGCTCGAGGTTCAGCTCCAGTCCTGACAGCTCAAATGAATGAGAGTAAAGGGGGGATGGTGTCAAAATGGCTAAAAGTGCTGATCACGCCTCGGGTGTCAGAGCCAGCGCCACATGTCAATCTCACTCACTCGGGACTATCAGTGTGACTATCACTAACGCCACATCAGGGTTCGTGCAGGTTTTAAGCATGATTAAAGCGACTGATTGTCGTGAATGACTAAATCCGCCTCGTTTAAATCCAGTCCCAGCTGCGGGTCGGACGGATTCACCCACCTGGGGATAGTGCGCAGATCCCCGGTTCCTTTGCTTTCGTCTTCTCGGGAGAACCACACCTCCAAGAGCTTCTCGGTCCCCTCGAAGAAGTGTGCACTGCTCTCTTCCATCGTGACACAAACAGACTCCAACAACAGAAATTAAACCGTCGGATGGAATCCCAGTTAAATTAGTCCTTTGTTGGTTGTTATAATTTATTAGCTTAGTTACAGTCCTTGAGCAGTCCAGATGTAGTTGCCTTGTTTTCTTTTACCGTCTTCCCTTTTACAGAGAATACCGTAGGCAAATGTTAGCTAATGTCTCCGGCCATACTGTGTAAGCGCAGAATGGCAGCCTGCGCGGAGTTTTTATTACCTACCCGCTGACGTCATCCTCGTTGTTGCCAATCACGGCCAAGAAGCCGCCCTCATGTCAGCAACGATTGGCTGTAACTGTTGTCAATCAAAATTGGCGGTTGCGTAAAGGTATGAGTTCACACTGCAGTAGCGCAGCTTGTATTATGCCCTTGTATAGACGAATAAACATTTGCGTTTGTTATAACGCTGCGCCAGTGCATTGGGAATTGGTGCCAGTTTATTCACTAGTCTGTTGAAGAAAAATTATGGTTTGCTCGTGTATTTTACACCTTTTATTCATTGTGTGCCAGTACTTTGAATGTTTCGAGGACACAAGTTATTATTGTACTTCTGTTGGAATTACAGCTAATGCCAAGTTTGAATATTCCAACGGCCTGAAAAATTTGAAAGGGAATGGAACGACGTCCAACATCGCGATTTGCGCGTTGTAGTTCACAGACGTCCTCCCGTCGTTAACTCAAACCGGTGGGTTGATCGAACCACACTACATTTCCCAGAAGGCAATCCGCCACAATAAAATGCGTCATCGAACACGTGACCATTAAGCGGAGCCGACCAAAATCCCAAACAAGGAAATGGTGGGGTAATAAAACGATCGGATCATTTAATTAATGCATGTAATAATTAATATTTTATTTTATTGTAAATTAAGAAACATTTATGGGTTAAAATGGACCACGACTTCAAAACGAAGCTCGCCGCCGAGAGGGAGAGAGTGGAAGATCTGTTTGAATATGAAGGTTGTAAAGTGGGTCGCGGCACATACGGGCATGTTTATAAAGCGAAGCGTAAAGACGGGTAAGATGCACGCGATTCACTCACTCTACGCGCTTCTGCTGACAGTGTGTGTGTGCAGGGTGTTCATATGTATCGGGGGAATTATGCTTTTATCTCTACTCTGTGTGATTGTTTTTGTTTTCATGGACGCACTTCAAACGGTCCTCCCCCAAACCAGCGTGATGCATGTTTCACTCTTATGTGCAGGAGCTCACGTGCTTACCTTCTCTTATATATGCAGGGATTCAAGTGTTCGTACTTTCACATGTGCTGGAGTTTATATGCTTAGATGTCCAGCAGTTCATGTCGTGCTGGGTGTCATGTTTATGTGTGTCCTTCATTCCCGCAGTTCAGTGTCTGCAGGAGTTCACCTGTTTATTTGTGCAGAAGTTCACATTTTCCTAAAAGCAGTGCACATGTTCAGCAATGCATGTTTACATGCGCAGAAGTTCTTACGTGCTGGAGTTTACACAGCATGCTCACTTGTATAGGAGTTCATATGCTTATGTGTTCAGCAGTGTGTGTGTGTGTGTTCATATACTCATTTGTACAGGAGGTTATATGTGCAGGAGTTCATGTGTGTGTGTGTGTGTGTGTTCACTACTCACTGCTGTGTGTGTGCACGTAGATGGATTAAATGCAGAGCACAAATTCTGAGTATGGGTCACCATACTTGGCTACACATCACTCACTCACTCAGAAGTAATATAAAGAGTTGTATTTCATCAGAATACCTGATATTGATTATTTGTTAATCGCACACTCTCAATAAAGGCACAATAAAGCTGCCACTGAGGTATGAACACAAAAGAAAATGTTTCGAGCAATGTGTGTAACCTGACAGTTAATGGTCCCCATTGATTTCCAGTAGTGAGGAAAAAACGTACAATGGAAGTCATTGGGGACCAATCAGCTGTTTGGTTACACGCATTCTTCAAAACATCTTTTGTGTTGAGTAGAAGAACAGGTTTGAAACAACTTGAGGCTTAGTAAATGATGACAGAATCTTCTGTGTGATGCAGTCTTTCAGATGCATTCACTTCTCCATCAAACAAGAACATGATCACAATATCTGCCTTTGCTTGCGTAGAATGCTGGCTCACACACACTCACACTCTCACTCATATGCACGTCTACATTGCATGTATTTTGATTGTGGGGGAAACCAGAGCTGCTAGTTAAACTGTGCAGATTGTTTCAGTAAGTTGCAAGTGCAAAACTCGTAGCTTCCTATGGTTTTTGGTGTACTTTAATTTCAAAAGCATGTATAACCACTCATGGAAGAATCTTAATATAATAAATCAGTTTATCTTCACTACTTGTTAGCTGACCATGTCAGGTTTGTAAGGCTGGGTTTTTTTATTTGTGCATGCATAGTGCTCCCAATTAGTCATGTGTAACTATAAAGTGGAGTGGCACAGAAATGATACAATTCACATTTATTATGATTATTATAATTTAGAAACAATCCAGAACCACTGCATCTGAATAATTCCGTCCTCTCTCAGGTTTGCATTTCTGAAAGTCACATTTGAAGCGTTAGATTGCCCTGCCCTGACGATCTCTATTAAAATATATGCACAGGCTGCCAGCCATCACTGGATACTGAGGGAAATAGAATGTTTAAATAATAATAGTTTGTTTAAAAATGGTTAACGCTATAAGTACAGTGCATTTCATTGCATTGGGTAACAAAGCATACAAACAAGTGTTGTTTATTTTTAACAAAGTTAACTCAAGAACGCTTTGCATGCTAGATGTTTCACTGAGTTTATTTTTAAAATAATTAAAGTATAGATATTGTTTTGGAAATTAAGGCAAAAATAATCATTGTGTGGTTCTGAAATGTTAATGGGACATATCAACTTGAGGCGGGCTTTGTACATCTACTAAAAAATGATCTTTTGTTCGGTTAGTTTAAAATCATTGCAAAGTAGTTAGTTTGGAGAAAATGGATATTTAATATTTAGTTCATTCTATTCGCCTGATTAGCAATAAATAAATAAACCATGAGTAATCATGTAAATTAGAGGAGAAATAGTAACAAATATTGCTTCAGACATCAGTATTACAAGATAGAAATTGGTTCACAGATCTGTTTTTGGTAGAATCATGAACTCTTAAGTTGATACGCTGATAGAGAAACCTGCTTCACTGCTCGAAGGGGGCTGAGAATACCTACATAATATTTCAGTTGTCTAATGATCTTTATGTGGCCATACAGTTTTGAGAAGTGTATCTGCTTTTTTATGAATTAAAACCTAAGTTATTTTTTGTGAAAAATTTGTTTGGGGAAAAAAAAAAGTGATATTGATTAGTTTGATATTTTGATGTATTTTCTAAATTAATACATTTTCTTTGACTTTTGCCGACTGTGAACAGTGTATTGAGATTAATTGTGATTTTTTTTTTTTATATATATTTTTAATATATATTATCGCATTGTTTGTAAATTTCGCATAGCTTGCTTATTATTTAATTCTGTAATATCAATGCACATTATTTATTTTAAATGAACTATTATTATTGTTAGCAAAATGTATTTTTGATATTAGCAAAAATTTAAGTACATTATTGTGTAAATGAATACTTGTTAATGGTTAATACTTTTATTACCTTATCATTTGAAAATTAAAATGAATAATATATTGTTATTCATGTCTTACATATTATTTGCTGAAATACAATAGATAGTTGTTTATTAGTTTTTCATGTAAATAGAGTGATTTAATATTGTGACGTAAGTGTTGTATTTACGGTATGTGCGTAGCTGTTTTTCCTCACCTTTAGTAATGTTGTGTTTGTGTTTTACAGGAAGGATGAGAAGGAGTATGCACTGAAACAGATAGAAGGCACTGGTATTTCCATGTCTGCCTGCAGGGAAATTGCTGTGAGTTACTTAAAAGCAACAATTTTTTTAACTACTTTACTGCATACAGTTGTTTGTTTTTTTGGTTTTATCAACAATCAGTTTTTAAAAACAAAAACAAAAAATATGCATACAGTAATTTATTAACAGAGGAATGCAGCAAGTGTGCAGCTCTATGAACTATAACTGCAATAAATGAATGCAACTTTAACACTGTTTTCGAAAATATAATTCTTAAATATTAGGCTACTGTATATGTGTGTTAGCTTGACATTAGAATGATAGAATAATTTACCAGTCGCTCTGTGTGTAACCAAGATCAAGTAAAGCCTTTCACATTTACTTAAAATAACCTGAAATCATCCTTTAAAGGGGTCATATGATGCTTTTTTAAAGATCATTATTTTGTGTATTTGGTGTGACTGTAGGCATAATAATGGAAAACATTGTTTCTAATTTCTGTGGTAGGTGACCATCTGCAACAGTTCAGGCTGTTTTGCCTTTAAAGGCGTTCCTTGGGTCACACAAATCAGCTATACTCTCCCACAATCACATGGCATAATTGAAGCTTTACTTGATAATATGAAGAAGAATTATGTGCGCTGACTGATTTAAAAAAATAAGTGAGATGATAATAACAAGGTAATAATATGGGACTATAGGATAGATGTGAGGTAAGGCTGGGTGGTATATCGAGTTTGTACAATATATCGATGTATATGTGGGCAATTAGTGGGCAATGTTGAGATGATAATCAAATGAGAGACTGGAAGTTGGAATATTTAATGAAAAGTATAGTTAATGTAAGTAAATAAAGAGAGAGAGACTTTCAGAGTATTGAATTGAATTCAAGAACTGACTTCTCGAGTGTGTATGAAATATGTTCTGTAAGTATCCAGATACGTGGCATGAATACATTCCCAAGTATTTTACATAATCTGCATTAGGTCATCCAGGGCATCAGTTTTTTTCATATTATATCCACCTTATTTTTCAACACGGAAATAAGCCATTTTCTGTAATTTGTGCGAGACTTCCAGTTCATTAGCCGCTGTAGGGAAATAACGAGAATAATAACCAAGAGTAGTAAACGCTAAAACTGTTTGCACTACAAACCAGTGTGTTATAAACATGGTAAGACACACTAGTTTGCAAAGCAGCAAAACAAGCTTTTTTATACAGCTAAAAATAGCTGGAAGCGGATGAGACCTGAAGCCAGACACATTAAATTTACAAATGGCTGCGCCCGCTCTCACAGGAACAATAATCCATCTGAATAATAGGTAAATAAGCGTGTTTGGCAGGGAGACATTGATATCCTGTTGATTCAGATGCATCGATCAAGAAGTGTGTTCTTTTGAATTGTGAATTGCTTGTTCTGGTCAATAATCATCTCAAATATTTTTTAAAAAGCAAATGAATCTGACTACCTGACAAAACTCTAAGAATAATATGTTAGTTATTAAATGTGCAAAATGGGTGAAAACATTCATTGATACAGACGGAACAAGACACAAGACAGGAAGTGCATGAGAAGGAAAAAAACAAAATCTGTAAGACCAAGAAACCTGAAACAGAGAAACAACCAAACAGGACTGAGGATCGCAACACAGATGTTATCTCGCATAAAACACACTCAAACCGCTGATAAAGCTGCCAACTCGTTGCATGGCTGCTGCTGAAATAAAACATCTGAATTTCATGGAAACTTTAGCGTTATTTTCTAAAATAATTTTTCTGGTATTATGTTGCAGGAAAAATGTACTTGGTCTTAAGTCATAGTTGATGCTGCTTTTTTTTCTTTATGTGCATAATGACACATTGAGGAAACCGAGTGGAGATTATGTAGCATTCTTGTTGTAAACCGGAGGAAGTAGGATAAACACTACTATTGCTAAATAACAAGAACTAACCAAGAGTAAAATGCGTTCATTTCATTGTGGATTGTTTTGTGGATTTGTCACAGTGTAATGCAGCTTTGCAAAAAGGCTGTTATGGATTAAAGGATGGGATTCTGTGCCTCAGCAAACACCACTAATGAATGGCCCATAAATATTTGTGCTTATTTGTATTGGACTGAGTTAAGTGCTTGGGCAGTGTTTGATATTTTCTCTTATGTCTGAGCTGTTCTTTGAATTGTGGGTGGCGATCTTTCAAATTTTCACTTTCAAATGCCATGTACGTCAGCACCACTGTTTGTCTTTCTCTTGGTCCTAATCAGTTTGTTCTGAAAAGACTGAATTGTGATCACATGCCTTTTAAGGTGTGGCCATATTTGAACAGACTGATCGTGAAACAGGTTCAGCAGCCTGCTGTTGAACAGCCTCAGCAGTTTTACAGACCAAAGACAAACACAGAAAAAGAAAATAGCTGTATGGTTGATTCTCTATTTGCAGGAACTTTTGATTGCCTGAACATTTGAAAAATAAAACATTCAAAATACTGGATGTTTATCTCTGTTATAACATGCATCCTATGTTCTAGAATAAATATCTGCTCATTGTCTTCAAAGTTTTACACTTTTAATGGTGACTGCAATGCCACTTCTTGGCATGACGAGATTTTAAATAATAATGCACTACATACACTTCATTAAATCATACAAAAACAAATAAATAAAAACAAAAACGTATGAATACAACCAATACCTTTAAGGAAATCATTTTTAAAGCACCCTTTAAGTTGTTACATATAAAATAACTTTTCTGACTTTTTTTCATTTAACTGGCAGCATTTTCTTTGCTTAACCATCTGACAAGGGCAAATCTTAAAGCTACATCACACGGTGACAATCTAGAGAGGCTTTGCTTCTTCATCATAACAATATCCCTGTGCATAAGTTCTCCCTTTTTTACTATGTGCCTAAAGCAAACATTGTTTTATGATCTCTGTGTACATTACAATGTAAAACTTAATTTACGTTTTTAAATTCAATCTCAAGTTTTTATTAGCATTTTTCTTGCAAAATGTTTATTATTTTTAATTATGATAATTAGTTCAGTGTTCAATGCAGACTGAAATTTCGTTTGAGAGCAAATGTATTAAAGTTTGATGTAGTTCATTACTGCTGTATCTTCAGTCAGAGTCTGAAATAACATTTTTACATTTTCTGAATGAAATGTGAAGGGTACTAGGTCATGCAACCACATTGCTTAGGTGTTTGGGTGGTTGCTAGGGTATTATAGCTGCTGTAGGATGTTATGGGTGGTTAGAAACCACTGTCAAGTCTTTGATATTATGGTATCGAGTAGTGCTGGGCGGTATACCGGTTCATACCGAATACCGGTGTTTATTTTTGTTATGATATTAATTTTTAAAATACCGCAATACCGGTGTATGTCGCTTAAACAACGTTCGGAACGCGACACTGTTTGAAAGGGGTCCCTTTTCACTGTTGCACTGTGGTGAGGGGACAGCTGTATGTGTTACTAAGCGTGAAAGTTCAGAAACTGAAGCTGTAGAACTAATAGAACGTGATGACACAGAAGAACTCATCCACAATATCCACATTGACCGCCACAAATATCCACCGCCCCCTGCCATCAGCTCCCGCGTCTCACACACACGAGCGCGACTTTAGCACTAGATTTAGCAACTTTCAGACCCTTTTAGCGGCTTTTTTCCATAGAATAGTCATACTGACAAACCTAGCGAATTTTTCGGATAAACCTTAGCTATGGTTCAGTTGGAGGATTTCGCCAGTGCTGTCCCGCGAACGCGAGGTCTGACTTTCCCGGAGAAGTGTCACCTCTCTCGGCGTCTGTTCTGTGCAGTGAGCGGCAGAGAAGCAACGCATTCAGTTGGCCGCACCGCAGCCGACTCGTCAATAAACGAGTACAAAACAGCGTTTCCTAGCACCTGTCGCTTACTGATTGTTTGGAATTATAAATATGAGCGTAGTTCGTCTGTTAATATCACATGCACTTTTTTGTTTGTTGTTTTTTTTAGTTTGTTACTCAGACGCAGGCAGTGCGCTGCATGAGACAAAAAAGTAATATAGCCAAAACAACCGCATAGCCGCTCTTTAGTGTAGATGCATGTTGATTTTATCAGACGATGCCGCGATTATAAATGAGAGTGACTCCTGGTTAACATGTATTAAAAGGGGTCGTGTTTAGTCACTATTTAGTGTGGTATTTTTTGACAATATTCACTCATCATGACAGTAAAATAGGGCATTCTAAGTCAATATACTGCAGTATTTCCTCTCTCAATCAGTAGAAAATATGGTTAACACCCGGTCATGCATGAAAAAAAAAAATACCGTCATGTACCGTGAAACCGGTATAATTTTGAAAAATACCGTGATATAAATTTTTGGTCATACCGCCCAGCACTAGTATCGAGATATGGCTTGGTTCTGTCCTTCATTGTGACTTTTACACCGGTTTCATGATCCGCTAGGTGAAACTTATTCTTATTGAATAGAAAAGTAATATTACACTTCGCTTAAACAATCCACATGATTGCTATAATTAATGTCTGTACTACAAACAGCATTGAATTTTAATAAAAAGTACTTACAAAATATATGATTTTTTTACTTTAACACTTGGTTAGCGTTAATCCAAAACAATGTGCCAGGTCTGAGCCTCAAACACAAGAACTATACCAAAAACTTGTTTATGCGCTTTACTACAACTCTGCATGCCAAGTTTCTCAAAGTACCTTAACATAGAATTGAATCAGTAGCAGCACAATTGCTCCAGGTCTTTCCTGAGATTGAAAACAACTGCATAACAACATTGTTGTCATGGTTGAAATGCCATGGGTATAGAGGTCTCAGAAGGCCACATTATGAGTCATGGCACTGAGCATTGTTGTTGCGCTGCTTGCAGACAATTTGTCCATTGAATTGTGTTTGAATTGTTTAAATCCAAGCGATTCTTTGTGTAGTGTATTGCTGATATACAGGTCACGTACTGTCTGACTACCTGCTTGGACTTATGTTGTTACCATCAAACTAATAGGATCAAACACTCTCTTTGTCAATCTCTGAATATCTGACCTCTCTTACTTTGTTGAAGAGGCAAAACAATAGTCATACTGTTCCAGAGCTGGGTGAAAGGTGTTGAAGGTGGCTAATATCAGTTGGGAATTGTTATTTGGACTTTGGTTTCTTCATTAGGACCATTTTATAGCTAAATGTTGAGCTGCATGCTGTTGTTTGTTATTATGTTTTCAACATTTAATGTGTTTTCTAGTTCTATTAGTTGCATTATGCGTAAAAAATACATTTAAATAAATTCCACAATATAGCTATCAGATGATATCATTTAAATTAAACATATGTTGCTCCCTTAAAGGGATAGATCACCCAAAAATGAAAATTAGCCCATGATTTACTCATCCTCAAGCCATGCTAGGTGTATATGACTTTCTTCTTTCAGACGAATACAATTGGAGTTATATTAATAAAAAATAAGTAATATTAAAAAAATGTCCAAATGTCAGGGAACTGAGGAGGAGTTTATCGTTAATTGAGGAGCTGCCTCTACAATCTGGAACTGGTTTGGTCAGGGCTGTACAGCAGTGTTCAAATTGTGTCAAAGCTCATCTTTGTGTATCTTTGTCCATATTAGGGATTTCCTGGAATGTCATCAATTCTATTATTTCTGTGATGCATATGTGGAGTTTATGCGCGAGGGCGCCCTCTGGTTGCTCACAACACACAGCACCCTAGTTTTTTGAATGCATATGAATTATCGTCATTGATATCGTTATCACAATAAATACCAGAAATATATTGTGATATAGTTTTAAGTCCACATCGCCCATCCCTACTTTCATCCAAAAAACTCCAGGATATTGATTTGCTAGACACTACTGGAACTTGAAATGGGACTGGGTTCTATGTTCAGATAAAACTTAAAAAATAGCTTTTTGGCACACATAATATGGGTTTAAAGGGATACACAGGGATAAAAATAAATAAAAAAGTACCCCATGTGTACAATTACTGGATCTTTAATGTTGTGGGCCGGAGGTCCTGGACATCTTGTTCAGATAGATGGCATCATTCTATCAAATACCAACAGATTTAAAAAAAAATAAAAACCTGAATGTCCCTGCTAGAAATCTTATAATGGGTCATAGTTGGATCTTCCATCAGGACAAAACAAACATCAAAATCAATGCAAAAATGGGTCACTGAGCACAAAATAAAACGTCTGCCATGGCCATCCCAGTCCTCTGATCTGAACACTAGAAGATGAGTGTGGTGAACTGAAGAGGAGAAGCACCAACATGGAGCTGGGAAGGAATGCTCTCTGATCTCTTGTCAGGTGTTTTCCAAACTCATCAGGCATTATAGGAGAAAACTCAGAGCTGTTATCTAGGCCAGTGGTTCCCAACCCTGGTCCTGGAGGCACCCCAACACTGCACATTTTGCATGAGCTGATGACCTGAATCAGGTGTGTTTGATTAACGAGACAAAACGTGCAGTGTGTGTGTGTGTGTGTGTGTGTGTGAACACTTGTATATACAGTAACAAGTGAAACCTTTATTTTCTATAATCTCATCCAAATGCTTTCTGTGATCAGACCTGCACTAGCAGCGAGAAGATCCTTAGACAAAACATTTTCACATGACGTGTTTTAATGGGTTAACTAGTCAAGTCTTAAGCACAACCCCAAGTCAAGCACTGCCAACTCTTGCTGTGTTTACAAGATCTAGAGAGACAGGCAGAATACTGTCAAATGTACATGCTTCAGTCAGAGTTTTTGCTTTTCTTACATATTTCTGGGGATAAAAACACTCGTTTTTTTTCTCCAGTATTACTGTACCTTTAGTAGTTGATTACTACTGTAATTGTCAGTTAATTTACTGCTTTGTACTGAACCGCAGTCATACTGTATGGCAGCCTCCTTTGGGAGATTTATGCCATACATATAACCATTAGCATTCTGCTGTAAAAAGTAACTTGGAATCCATTGTTCGATTAGGCAATTTTAAAGTGGGAGGATTTCTGATGAAGAGGGGTTTCTGAAGAAGTCTAAATACTAGCATGTTTGTGCCCTTAGTGTTAACACAGCAAATGTTGTGGTCACGTGCCTTTTCGATTGAATGCTTCACTTGGTTGCCACATGCATTTTGATTGATAAGTGAGGGTTCCATTTACACGTGGCCACATAAATGTGTCTCCGCAGAACGGAGATAAATCCTCTCTTCAGTTTGTGCGATATACGCAAATTATTCAGCAGAGTTCACTACACGAAAAGCAACAGATATGTGCTAGATTTGGTTTATCATCAGCTGATTGCAACATCAAAGGCAGAATATAGTGCTCACCACTTTCAGTGAGTTAGGCTTCAGGATGCTGAACATCATTTGTACGTGTATTTATTAGCGCTCTCCAATTGTGATGGGATTGCTCGAGATGGATGTTAACACCAGGTTGTAAACAGAGTCAGTGTTTGTGATAGAAAGTTTAAATGCCTTTACATGTATGTGTATTAAAGACAATTGGTGAATGAACAGAAGAATGTGTCTCTGTTTTTCTGCAGTTGCTGAGAGAGTTAAAGCATCCAAACGTCATCGCCCTGCAGAAAGTATTTCTCTCTCACAGTGACCGCAAAGTCTGGCTCCTCTTCGACTATGCTGAGCATGACCTGTGGGTGAGTACACATGCACTCAAGTTATTATAATTTTACACTTTTTGTATCGCAATACTTTTTTTTTTAGCATGCGTTTCAGTTTAGTTTTTGTTAGGGTCAGCAATGCTTCAGTAGTTACACTTTAGTTTTTATTTAATCAACCCTTTTCATTTCATTTTAGGTTCAGTTTTGTATGACTTTCTTTTCTTCTTCTAAACGCAACAGCAGAATGTCTGAGATGTGGTCTTCCTTAAAGCAAAACGTGTTCAGTGTGAATGGCCCAGCTGTTTTTTTTATGTATCATTAATCTTTTAAATAAAATTTTAAATGTTAAATTAATTAAATGTATTTTTGAAAGTACTTTTTTTTTTTTTACTATTCATTCATAAATACTGTTTTTTTTGGGGGGAGGTGCATCACATTTCACAACCTGAACAAACATTGCACATGTAAAAAGGTCAAATTATCTAATATTTTAAGAGACTGATATTTTCTAATATCTAATATTTTAAGACCAGATTTATTCACAGCTTCACCAGGGCAAACCCTCTTTGGTGCAACATGATTTACTACGGTTTGCTTTATTTCACGCATTGTCAGTAAACCAATGCAGAACTTTCCACTCCCATCTGTGCTTTCATGGGATTGCGTTCTCACACTAATTTGCCCTGTTTAGTAAATCTAGCCCTAATTGACCTTGACACTTAGGATCTGCAGGGGGTCCTCTGTTTAATTAATATTGTTTCTGTCAGGACCACTATCGTCAAAATGATAGATACTTAGCATAAAGTTTGGTTTGGCGGTATGGTTCTGTTCTGGGCAAAAAACTCCCTGCCCCTCCATGCAGCCTGTCATGAATGAGCAGGGAGGGCAGCAATAATAACCTACCTAGGGTTAACAGAACAGAACAAGGCAGATATCATTAATGTACTTAATAATATTTAAGTGTAACACTTTATTCAAGATAAAGGAGTCTGATTAGCAAAGAATATCAGAAAGCCAAGTCCTGACTGTGGCGAAAGGAGGAGCTGGGGATGGAGGAGGGTAATTTGCTCCTGAGCAAGCTGAAAAGCTGCTGAATCTGAAAAGCTGCTGAATAATACTGAATAGAGCTTATATAGGAATGCCGCGATAGGTGTCGTATTCCTATAGGTAGATATGATCAGCTGAGAATCAGCTGATGCAAGCCTGACTCACGTGACCCTGATTGTTGCCGCCTCATCAGTGAAAAAATGTGCAAAGTGATCAGCAGAGATGGAGTGTTACTGATCTTAATTTGGAAGTGCGTGACCTTAGCAGCAAAACAACTAGAGGAAAAAGATTTCTTGTGATCATATAACAGCTAATGCGTACACAGCTCTCACGCAACTTTCATATGTTGTAGCACATCATAAAATTTCATCGAGCATCAAAGGCCAACAAGAAACCCATGCAGCTACCGAGGGGGATGGTGAAGTCTCTGCTTTACCAAATCTTAGACGGCATCCATTACCTGCATGCCAACTGGGTCCTGCACAGAGATCTGGTGAGTACAGACAGGTGTCGTATTCCTATAGGTAGATGTGATCAGCTGAGAATCAGCTGATGCAAGCTTGACTCACGTGACCTGCCAGAACTAACGCTAACGCTTAATTTCTGAAAACTGATTGTTGCCGCCTCATCAGTGAAAAAATGTGCAAAGTGATCAGCAGAGATGGAGTGTTACTGATCTTAATTTGGAAGTGCGTGACCTTAGCAGCAAAACAACTAAAGGAAAAATTCACGCAACTTTCATATGTTGTAGCACATCATAAAATTTCATCGAGCATCAAAGGCCAACAAGAAACCCATGCAGCTACCGAGGGGGATGGTGAAGTCTCTGCTTTACCAAATCTTAGACGGCATCCATTACCTGCATGCCAACTGGGTCCTGCACAGAGATCTGGTGAGTACAGAGTCACAAGCCTGATATAAAGCCATTTGTCGGTCAGTGTTTTATTTTTTATTTTTTGTCCCACTTGTTTACATTCACTTAAAGGGATAGTTCACCCAAAAATGAAAATTCTGTCATCATTTACTCACCCTCATGTCGTTCCAAACCTGTATGAGTTGCTTTCTTATGTTGAACACAAAAGAAGATATTTTGAAGATTGCTGGTAATCAAACAGTTGGTGGTTGCCATTGACTTCCATAGTATTTTTTTTTTCCTACTATGGAAGTCAATGGCAACCACCAACTGTTTGATTACCAGCAATCTTCAAAATATCTTCTTTTGTGTTCAACAAATTGATTTATTCAATTTCTGTACCTGAAAACTGTTAGACCTACCTAAAAAAAAAACTAAAAAAGCACTGTTTATTTTATTTGTATCTTTGCTCTATTGTATTTATTTGTGCTGTTGCTTGTAGTTAGATTATTTGTTATCTTCATTATTTTCATTTGACATTATAGTTTTTTCCCTAAACATAGCACATACCGAACCGTAACGAAACCGTGACTCTAAAACCGCGATACAAACCGAACCGTGAGGAAGTTGAACCGTTGCACCCCTAGTTTATATGTAGTAGGGTGAACATCTAAGGAAGTGAATGAGAGGCTACAGCGAATATAATTCTTTTCATTCCCATTTATTCCAACAGTAAAAATAAAATCAATCAATCAATGCATTGCTACGATTTTCCAAAAGAGAATGAATTATGTCAGTTAGAATAGAGAAAGTCACTGCCTCAGCAGAAGTGTTAACTAACTTTTTTGTCACTTTTGTATACTGGGGTATAACCAGTGTTGGGGAAAGTTACTTTTAAAAGTAATGCATTACAATATTGCGTTACTCCCTAAAAAAAGTAACCAATTACGTTACTTAGTTACTTTTTATGGAAACTGAAAGTAATGCGTTACGTTACTTTTGTGTTACTTTTAAAATCTGGACAGGGCTTGCTTGTTTGTTTTTAAAATAAAAAAGTTCTATTTTTGGCAAATATAAAAGCTTTTCACACCAAAAGTGAAATGAATAAGCCTCAGGCTGAAGGGAAAGTACATTTACGTCCGTACAGTAGAATGCAGAAGAAGAAATTTCAACACACTTCAGCAATAAAAAAAAAATTTTTCAAAAAAGTAATGCCAGTTACTTTGTTTTCCCATTTATTGACTGACAGGTCTCCTGTCCCCATGTTGGGAGAAATCGGAAGTGCAGAGTAATTGTGTGCGCTGTGTGAACATGATGTTACTGTAGTTCTAGACTCCATGTGAATGTGCATTAATTCATCCCACTCACAAAAAACAGATTTAGTATTCATCAAAATGAATTAAAACAGTGAAATGCAAACTCAGAATATGACACAAACCTGCAATAATTAAATATGTTAAATAACACAAATGTATCTAATCCCATTTTATTAACCAAATTCTTTGCTGCTGACCTTTGATGATCCAATTCAACCATACTAATAGGCAAAAATGACTTTAGATAAAGTAACAATTGTGCGTCATTGTTTTTTTATTGCTGAAGAGTGTTTCTTCTCCTGCGTTCTACGGTACAGACGTGAATTTACTTTTGCTTCAGCCTGAGGTTTATTCATTACACTTGTTGGTGTGAAAGGGCTTTTATATTTGCTATAAATAGAACTTCTTATATTAAAAACAATTAACGCAAAAGTAATATAACGCATCACTTCCCATAAAAAGTAACTAAGTAACGTAATTAGTTACTTTTTTAGGGAGTAACGCGATATTGTAATGCATTACTTTTAAAAGTAACTTTCCCCAACACTGCTTCAGCAATGAAAAAAGACACACAAATGTTTGTCTAGAGTAAGTTGTGCTTATTAGTACGGTTGAACTGGATCATCGAAGGTCAGAAGCAAATAGAATGGGATTAAATACATAAAGGATATTTGTGTTGTTTAACATTTATTTATTGCAGGTTTGCGTCATATTCTGAGTTGCATTATTTTTATTCATTTTAAGGAATACTGAATCTGTGTTTTTTGTGTGTGAGTGAGATAAACTAATGCATATTCATATTTATTTTAGAACTACAGTAACATCATCTGATTTCTCTCATTACTTGTAATGCATTACCCCCAACACTGGGTATAACACAAAGCATGGTGTTATAAATGCAGATTCATTTTTAAAATGTGAAAATATAAGTGAAATTGGCTAGATTTACTGTTATTGCCGAGAGCTGTCATCAGTCTGTGAAAAGGGTCTCTACATCTCAGTATCATCTTGTTCTGTGTGAACATTACTTTTAAAAGTAAAATCAAGTGTGCTGGTTGGAGAGTAAAGTGCAACTGCAACCAGAGAGCAGTCAGTCTGTTTCTGTGATGGAAACATAAACATAAAAAGAAATGTTACTTTTCTGTGGAGAGTGATTCGGCTTCTCGTCCTGTGGGCAGCGTTTAAATCCCTTTTTCAGCGATGAAATGATGAAACAAAAGGCAAAAATAAAGAAAGAATTATTAATGCATGTTTTGGGGGAGAGAGGTTGTCAGTAGTATTTGTCAGTGATTACTTTTATTCAAGAAAAGTCAAATGATTTGCTCATTTGAAATTGAAAACTTGAGATACAGGTGATTTATGGACATGCAATATGAAAAGTCTGATAAAAGCGTCAACATTTTCTACATTACATGTCTGTATTTTGTGAAGGTGTGTGCTTTGGCTTATTTAAAACATTGGCTACATTTTCCTACAATGTGCAAATAGTTTATGTAAGGAACTATTTGACAGTCAAAGTAAGAAGAAAATAAAGTCGGATTTTGACTGTATTAGGCTCTTCTTGTTCTGGTGTTTTTTGTTCCGGTAACTCAGTTGTGTTTACACACCCGATCCATCACTGGATCCGCCAGTCTTATCTTAACTAAACTAAAATATTTGTGCAATGTACAGCTGGTGTTAACATTTGTCAAAAGCATCAGCTCACAGACTGCGACTGATATGGATTGTGTCTGCACTGTGATGTAATCCCATCAATCTCTGGTGTGTTGATCAATAACATACTCCGTCATTAACCCAGTTGTATAAAAGAGAAATAGACATTGTTACAGTGCTCAACAGCTGACTTAGAGTCAGCATGAATTATAAATGTGATTTAACAGGAACAGCAGGATATCCAATGCTTTAGTATTTGTGTATTTCTTACTGTCCTTAGAAAGCATTGTGTGCTTAAGGGATAGTTCACCCAAAAAATGTTATGGAATTGGTAACACTTTTGATTAGGGAACACTGTCCACTATAAACTAGTTGCTTATTAGCATGCATATTACTCACATATTGGCTGTTTATTAGTATTTATAAAGCACATATTAATGCCTTATTCTGCATGAGCATATTTTAGATCCCTTAATCCGACTGCATACCTAAACTTAACAACTACCTTGCTAACTGCTAATAATTAGCAAATTAGGAGTTTATGGAGGTAAAAACTCATAAGTTGAATAGTGAATTTGTGCTTCTTAATCTAAAGTGTTACCACTTATTTTCATTCTAAAACTATATGTTGGTGTTTTTTGTGTGTAAAAAAAAAAATGGAAGAATCTTCATGCAACTCTTTTTCATACAGCAGTGGTTGACATTAACTATATATCAAGCTGCAGCATGTCACTTTTAGCTGTAGTTATATGGAAAAGAGATGTGTTTGATTTTCTCAGAAAATATAACAGCATATGGTTTACATGAAAGTGAGAAAATAATTACAGAATTGTTATTTTTCGGTGAACTATTCTTCTAATAGAGACAGCCAAATTATTTTGGTAGAAACTACAGACTTGTTATACAGTGGTGTGAAAAAGTGTTGGCCCCCTTCCTGATTTCTTAATTTTTTGCATGTTTGTCACACTTTAATGTTTCAGATCATCAAACAATTTTAAATATTAGTCAAAGATAACACAAGTAAACACAACATGCAGTTTTTAAATGAAGGTTTTTATTATTAAGGGAAAACAAAACCCAAAACTACATGGCCCTGTGTGAAAAAGTGTTTGCCCCCTAAACCTAATAACTGGTTGGGCCACCCTTAACAGCAACAATTGCAATCAAGCGTTTGCGACAACTTGCAATGAGTCTGTTACAGCGCTGTGGAGGAATTTTGGTCCACTCATCTATGCAGAATTGTTGTAATTCAGCCACATTGGAGAGTTTTCGAGCATGAACCGCCTTTTTAAGGTCAAGCCACAGCATCTCAATAGGATTCAGGTCAGGACTTTGACTAGGCCACTCTTTAAATTAGTCTGATGATCTGAAACATTAAAGTGTGACAAACATGCAAAAAAATAAGAAATCAGGAAGGGGGCCAACACTTTTTCACACCACTGTATAACTCAACCTCTTTTTTGTGTGTGTGTTTATGTTGTTGTGTAAAACACATTTGCTCCTATTAAAGTGGGTAAGGTTAGGGGCAGGTTTTAAATAATAAAATAAATAATAATGTACTACTGTCTATTTTTGTGTTCAGAAGAAGAAAGAAATGCATAAAGGCTTGCAATGACATGAGGGTTACTAAATCAAACAGAATTTTCATTTTTGGGTGAACTATTTCTGAAGTTTTGCCTATGCTGTGACACACTGACTGTATTTCAATTCAGTTTGTATAATGTCCTAGATACGTTCACACGGTTGCTTTTACATTATTGTACAGGCATGACTAGTGTCTGCATTCAGTGAGATTGTGTTAAAGGGATAGTTCACCCAAAAATGAAAATACTGTCATTAATTACTCACACTCATGTCGTTCCAAACCCGTAAGACCTTCGTTCATCTTCGGAACACATTCAAATATTTTTGATGAAATCCAAGAGCTTTCTGACCCTGCATAGACAGCAATTGAGGACAACCACATTGAAGGCCCATGAAACGTAGTAAGGACATCGTAAAAATAGTCCATGTGACATCTGTGGTTCAACTTTAATTTTATGAAGCTACGAGAATACTTTTTGTGCACAAAGAAAACAATAATAATGACTTTATTCATGTCAGTCTCTGCCGCCATTCACGAGGATACCACGATGCATGCGTTCTGATAGTCATAGTCAAAGCAGGCATGAGGTCAAACACAATAAGCAGTCCAAAAAATGACAGAGTTCAGGGCTGAGGCAAACAGAGTAATCCAGATAAACAGGCAGAATATCAAGAACCAGGAAAACAAGACACGAGAGAACGAGGATAAAAGGCTTAGAACGGCAGCTGTGACACATGCAAGACTTTGCAAAGAGTGACTGAAATCACCAGGCTTATATAGGTAATGAGCAACAGGTGAAAACAATCAGGCATGATGAGTCCGGCCAATGGGTTATGGGAAATGCAGTCCAGGATAGAGTGGCAAAGGTATGGGATAGGCACTCCAGCTGGTGATCGTGACAGACATGAGGGTGAGTAATTAATGACAGAATTTTAATTTTTGGGTGGATTATCCCTTTAATGTTAATATAAATGGTAATTACTCAAGTATTTATTTTATTTACCATAAAAATATGTTACATTCCTTAAAGGGGTCATATGATGTTGCTAAAAAGAACATTATTTGGTGTATTTGGTGTAATGAAATGTGTTTATGCGGTTTAAAGTTAAAAAACACATTATTTTCCACATACTGTACATTATTGTTTCTCCTCTATGCCCCGCCTTCTGAAACGCGTCGATTTTTACAAAGCTCATCGTTCTGAAAAAGCGAGGTGTGCTCTGATTGGCCAGCTATCCAGTGCGTTGTGATTGGCCGAATACCTCAAGCGTGAGACGGAAATGTTACGCCCCTCACCATACTGTGTTGATGCCGTGTCCGGCCGGAGCAACGACACAAAAACATGAAAACCCATTACCCATGCATTTGTTGCATCCAGTGGGGACATAATTACTGATTATAATGACTTATACTGTTGTTTTACGCGTTGTGTCTCCACGGCACAGCGAGAATAAAAGTTACGCCTTCTTTCTTTGCGTGAACATTTGGGCGGCGTTATGCAAATCTTCCCACATAGTGAGGTAGATATGTGGGGGCGTGTTCGAACGAGCCGTTTTAGGTAGGTGTGGCTGACTCTTAACTTTTATAAAGAATATCTCTTTGGATTTGAGACTTTAGTCTTTGCAACTTTACAGATCTTCTTTATGCACCAAGAGCTTGTAACACTCCAAAGAGAAAGGAAAAAATGAAATTGCATCATATAACCCCTTTAAAGTGGATTTCAGTGAACGATAACAGCAATTTTGAGACAGCAGTGTTGTGTTGAGTGGATTACAGAAATCTTATGGTCGCTGTTCCCATAGCAACACACCCTCATTAAGGCTCATAGAAACTCAAGCGTCTCGGAATAATTAGAAGACATTACTTGATGCAGCAGCCAGTCACCCGCGACCGCATACAGATTCATGACGTCTCTGTGTTTCTCTGTCTGTTCGTTCCATCGTATTGTAATGTCTGTATTAGTGGCACCAAATTAAATTGTGAATAAAATAGTTGCCAAACATACAGAATCCAGAACGCATAAAGTATTTCTAATCCTGAGAAAGCAAGACAGAAGAATTAGTCTGTGCAGTTTGGACTACTAATTATTTTTGTAATAATGTTTGCTGCCGCTAAAACTAAATAAAAGTTCAAATAAAAAGCATTTGTTGTTATGAGTATCTATGAAAGATAGTATGCTTTATTAGAATTATAAATGAATTTTTTAGGTTTCCTGCAATTAAAATGACTAGTTTTCAATGGCGTAAAGTACGTTCACTTCAGCGTGGTCTGCAGAAATATTAACACCCAGTAACAGCAGTGAAATGAATATTATGACATGCATAAATATTATCATGAAGATGTCGTCTGTTGCATTTAGAAGAGCGATAGCTCAGCACCTGCCACAGCTTCCCTGTGAGACAGAATATTTCCATAAACAAAATGGGTGTCATGGCTTTATGGTTCATGCAGGTGTGAACAGATATACAGTACTCGTCAAAAGATTGGAAACATTATGATTTTTTAAATTAAGTCTCATCTTCTCACCAAGGCTGCATTTATGTGCTCAAGAATATAGTAAAAACACTAGTATTATGACGCAGTATTACAATATGTTTTATGTGAATATATTGTAAAATGTAAATTATCGCTGTGATGCGCAGCTGTATTTTCAGCATCATTACTGCAGTCTTCAGTGTCACATGATCTTCAGAAATTATTCTAATATGATAATATTTCTGATTATTATCAATGTTGAAAACAGTTGTGCTGCTTCATATTTATGTAGACACCATCTAATACTACCATTCAAATGTTTGTGTGTGTGTGTGTTTTAATAGAAATTAATGCTTTTATTCAGCAAATATGCATTATATTTATGGATACCACGTTTTCCAGAACAAGGCCAATACAGATACTTTTATTTTTGGTACTTTGCCGATACCGAGTAACGATACCTGTATTTTCATTGCATTTGTAATTTTTAAAAATACTGGGTACAGAAACCAAAAGAATATGTATAATGTTAGTTTATTCTACAAGATTTTGATACTTTCACTGATCTTTTTTTTTCTTCTCTGTGGTACTTCATCTTTAATTTAATAGCACATTAGAGCTGCTCCATTGCAGTGGCTTAGTTCTGTAATCTAATCACTCGTTAGCCTTTACATAAATCTTGTAACAGTGATGAACATATTTTCTGAAAAATAAATCACGTTTTTTATCATCTGAAACGTGCTGCGACTTATATTCCAAAGCGACTCATATAATGCAATTAACAAGCAAAAACATGCGCAACGCGCGCACATTTCTGAGATAAACATATAATTTGTGGTCTCTCTGTCTTTCAGAAACCTGCCAATATCCTGGTCATGGGGGAAGGCCCAGAACGAGGAAGAGTCAAAATTGGTAAAATGCCATACTGACTACAATGTATAATTGCAATATATACAATGCAATATATAATTATCAAAATTTCCTCAGTGGAAAATGTCTTTTATTGAAATTATCAGAGAAGAAAATGAGATTTTGTGTAATGCTGCTGAACCTTTTTTTTTGGTCGACTCATTTTCGTTTTAGGTGATAATGCCAAGGTTTAGAGAGCTTATGTGGCTGTAGGGTCAGTCTGAGCAAATGTGAAGCCATTGTCTTACATAAGACACTATTCTGGGTGAGGACTGTTCAGGGCTGTGGGCACTATTTTTTCCAGCCTGTGGAACTTGTTATTGTGTTTGGTTACTCTGTGGCTTTCAGTGTTACCTTGACTCACTTTAGCATTGGAGCCACTTCACGTAAGCAGCACAACTAATTATTTAATCTCTCATGGGTTATATGACACATGGGACAAAACATGGCCAACAATTTCCATTAAGTTTTGAAAATAGCAAAATATCCACTTTTATATAGATCAAATGCAGGGTTGCCAGGTCTGCACAGCATAACCAGCACAACTGGTCCTCAAAACTAGCTCAATTGCATTCATGAGAAAAATATCTATAAAATCACATCAAAAATCGCGTTCTGGGTATACCTATTACGAGATGCAACTATTTGAAAATCTGGAATCTGAGGGTGCAAAAAAATCAAAACCTTTAAACCTTTAAAGTTGTCCAAATGAAGTTCTTAGCAATGCATATTACTAATCAAAAATTAAGTTTTAATATATTTACAGTAGGAAATTTACAGGAAAACTACAGACTTGGCAACACTGATCAAATAGTCTCTAGAATGTTCTGTAGAATGTTTTTTTTTTTTTATATTAAAATACTATTTCAATAATACATATATTATTAAAATTATGATGCCACATTGTCACCTCATGACCCCTAAAACCCACCAGTTCTTCATATTGATTAAAATGCATACCAACGACTGTTCGTTACTAGTAAAAAGTCTTCTCTTCCTATGCTTGTGAAAAACAAAATGCATAGCTCACCTAAAGCTGAAATGATCCCTGTCCCTGTGATCAGAGTGGAGTATTTATGGGTTTCTATGTTTGTGTGTCTTAGCTGATATGGGTTTTGCCCGACTATTTAACTCTCCACTGAAGCCTTTGGCTGATCTGGACCCAGTGGTCGTCACATTCTGGTACCGAGCACCCGAACTACTGCTCGGGGCGAGACACTACACCAAAGCAATCGGTACGTTATGTGTTGTGTGCATTTCAGGCTGTCTGTCTGTATTCTTTGTTATCTGTACTAAATATTCTTTGACTTTTTAGATATTTGGGCAATAGGCTGTATCTTTGCGGAGCTGTTGACGTCAGAACCAATCTTTCATTGTCGACAAGAGGACATAAAGACCAGCAATCCTTTCCATCACGACCAGTTAGATCGCATATTCAGCGTCATGGGCTTCCCAGCAGGTGACTGACCTTAACTTATCGTATGGCCACCTGTACTCTGTACTCGGTACAGTATTCTACTCTCATGAATTCATTTGACTTCTATTTTAACTAAATAGAAACATTTATACACCACCGGAAGACCTGAGGTTTATGTTTCTTTAGATTAGGAACAAACAATTTAAAGTTCTACATTTCTTTTTCTGTTAGTGATGTACTTGAGTTGCCTCTTGCATTTCCCTTAAAGGGGTAGTTCACCCAAAAATGAAAATACATGTGGGAAGTGGACCCACACAAGGACAAAATAATTCAGGCTTTAAAGAAAGTGAAAAAGCTGGTAGAATATTTAAACTTAAAGGGTTAGTTCACCCAAAAATTTAAATTCTGTCATTAATTACTCACCCTCGTGTTGTTCCAAACCCGTAAGACCTTCGTTCATCTTCGGAACACAATTTAAGATATTTTTGATGAAATCTGAGGGCTCTCTGACCCTCCCATAGACAGCAAGGTAACTACCACGTTCAAGGTCCAGAAAAGT
>NW_015643736.1:85176-94556 GCF_001515625.1 Sinocyclocheilus rhinocerous
CAAAATAACGACTTTATTGCACATTTTCGTCTCTACTGCGTCACTTGTACTGCCGCCACACGCTCGCGTCATGGTACTGTCGTGAATGCGCGTCCAAAGTGACGCAGTAGAGATGAAAATGTGCAATAAGTCGTTATTTTGGTTTTCTTGGCGCAAAAAAGTATTCTCGTAGCTTCGTAACTTTACAGTTGAACCACTGATGTCACACGGACTACTTTGTCGATCATCTTGGTACTTTTCTGGACCTTGAATGTGGTAGTTACCTTGCTGTCTATGGGAGGGTCAGAGAGCCCTTAGATTTCATAAAAAATATCTTAAATTGTGTCCCAACGATGAACGAAGGTCTTACGGGTTTTGAACAACACGAGGGTGAGAAATTAATGACAGAATTTTCATTTTTGGGTGAACTATCCCTTTAAGTTTAAATATTCTACCAGCTTTTTCACTTTCTTTAAAGCCTGAATTCTTTTGTCCTTGTGTGGGTCCACTTCCCACATGTATTTGAGTTGCAATTTTGATATATTACTTGCATATACTGTATATATATTAGTGTTACTGTTTTGAGTTGTTTGTTTTAACTTAAGTGTTACATAATGTGAAGCTGTTAAAAAATTGTCATTGATTTGTTGAATGCATGATATTGTGGGTTTATCTGAATGTGGTATGATTATACCACAATAATGGTGCAGCAGTTGAACACACAGGAAACATAGCAGACAGTGTATATAGACTCTGTGATCTCTGCCCATCCAAAAATGCTGGGAAAGTGCAATCCCATAAATGCGCCGATGGGAGAGTAAAGATCTGCGGCTGAGCAAATTAAAGAATACAGACACAGATAATTTCCACAATAACCAACACGATCTACCAAGAGCTGTGCAAATGAGCGTAAGCTCGCAAACAAGCAGAGCCGATGATAATCAGGTGTGTGCAATCTACTAGAAACAGGTGCAGAATGAGTTAAGACCTGCTTTTTGGGGCGGCGGTAAATAATGGCTCATATACCAGTCAACTGACTAGCGCAAACCTTAGTAAATCACATTGCATGATTTATTTAAGTACTCTCCTCCCATGAATTTTGTGTCTGAACGGGAACTCCTACAAATGCAGTAAAGTCAGCCACACAAATAACTATCCACGCCTTTTCATGTCTAATTTGTCACTGTGTGTCTTTAGCAAATCCTGACAGTAGTTTTTTTAACACCAAAAGAGGCTTTGCACTGGTACAGTGTTAGTAAATCTGGCCATTATTTGTTAATAAGTTTGTGAAGCTCCCAGGGTTTTGTTGAAGCTTCTTTGTTGTTTTGGCCCTGTTTTTTGTTCTTGTTTTTCTGAAAAATAAAAAAAGATAATCATTAGGTTCCTACACAGTATGGAAAAGTATGGAATTTGATTTGAGTATTTTCCAGGTCTGGAAAAATAAGAAAACAGAGTATGGAAACATTTTTGTGTTTCCAGACTGTGGCCCCTATTCTGTTTTCTAAAATATAAAATGCATAATTTCTAAAAAAAAAAAAAAATGTATCAAGCAGAGTGGTTTGCATGAAAAAGTGTGGAAGCATATCAAACAAAATCCTACATTTTCAGCTGAGCAGAATTATGAATATTTATAATCAGGTGTGGCCATTGCCCTGTGCTTGGTGGATTTTTAGCCTCATTCCATTCCTGATGGATCATTTTGCACTGAAAAGTACTTTTTTTAGAATTAAAAAGACACAGTTGTACGTCTTATGTAATTAAAACTAACATTCAAATTGAACTTTTCTTCATTCAGGCTTGTTTGTAGTAGTGTTGTCAAAAGTACCAGTATGTTGGTACCAAGTCAGTCTGAAATCTTAAATATGTAAATATGCCTCTGTGTAGGAACCCTGAGTTATCCACACAACATAAACATGTGTGTGTCTCTCTGTTGATTTGTTCTGAATGATACATGCCTTATAGGCAGTATTTATTTTACGGTACATGCTCTTAGGTGTACTTACAGTATACTCATCTTAGAAGGTTCTGGGTAATATGAGGTATCTACATGAGTTAAGGTTAGGTTTAGGGGTCGGTCGAGGGGTAGTACCGAATTATTAACCCATTATTGTAATTACTATAATAAGAACATGTACATGCAAGACTGTATAATAAAGAGCTAGCAGTTTCACCATAAACAATGTAAATGCAGGTGCTTTAATTGTAAGTACAATGTAACAAATGCACCCAAGAATTGTATCAAATGCATAATTTGATACAATTCTTGCACCTGACAAGTGAGTCCATGTGCTATTATTAGTCCTTATTTGGACTCGTAGCCTTGTTAAATGTCACTGTGCACTATTATATTATGTTTATGTGTAATTCCTAGATAAAGACTGGGAAGATATCCGGAAAATGCCAGAATATCCGACTCTACAGAAAGATTTCAGAAGAACCACGTGAGTGCGGGGCTCTGTTCCAGAGTAACACCAAATGTATTCTCAACAGCAAAAACAAAATGAGTGTTGATTTTATGTCATGGTTTATATTTTTTTTCGTGTGAGTGTTTTCTAGCTCTGTATACAGAAGAACAGCAAGACAGTTCTGTACTGTTTGAACACAGCTGACTATGTATTATATTTTGTGGAGAGATGTGCATATATAGTGATTCTTTTGATGTGTTTTACAGATATGCCAACAGCAGTCTTATCAAATACATGGAGAAACATAAAGTCAAGCCAGACAGCAAAGTGTTTCTACTGGTGAGTCTATTGTACACTTGTTTCAAATTGTATATGGAATCAACTTTGACTTATATAAAAGGGATACAGTACTGTGCAGACATCTTGGACACATTATATGCTTCACAAAAACATTAGTTTTAAGATGGTTACTTATTTAAATCATTTGCTTCAGTGTTGCAGTATGAAGTTTCAATTTTAGACATTCCTCTTCCAAATATTACAAAAATCCAAGAAGAGTCATTCTTGGATTACTTGAAGATATATAAGAAATTTTGTTGTTTTCCTGCACTGTTTTGGAGTGTTTCTTACATAAAAAAAACAAACATTTAAAGTTTTGTGAAATAAATAGTTATGTCATCGATCTATTTGTTTAATATCTGTTAGTTACACTATTGAACGGCTGCGTGTCCATACATCCATTGCCTGATCGTGGCTTCCTGAACACCAACTAGTCAACTAATCACTAAACTAAACTAGTCAACTAATCACCAAACTAAACTAGTCAACTAATCACTAAGTAAAGCCCACCAACTCTATTATGTGAATTTGCACATCTTTCCCACAGTAATTAATATAATCTAATCTAGCTCCAGAAATTGCTGACTATGGACCCCACCAAAAGAATCACTTCTGAGCAGGCACTGCAGGACCCATATTTCCTGGAGGATCCCTTACCTAATCTCAGAGGAGAAATCTCAACGATCAAAAGTATGTGGACACCACAACCATATGTGCTTGTTCAACATCCTCTCTAGTATCTTCTCACTGTAGAGACAAGGCTTTGGGAAGTCGCTCCAATTCAAGACCATCAGTGAGCTCAGGCACTGGCACTGGGTGATGGGGTCCGGCTTTCATTCGGTGTTCATCTAATTCATATTCAGTAGGGTTCAGGTCTGAGCTCCGGTTAGAGTTCTACACCAGACTCAATGGATCATTTTTATGGCTCTCACTTTGTGCACTTTCATGCTGTAAGAGAAAACGTACCTAATTCTCTAGAGTGTCATTCTGTGCCATTGCAATTAGATTTGCCTTCACTGGAACTTAGCCAAACCCTTTAATTAGAAGAGGGTCTCTGCTTGCTTTTCACTCTGCATACCACAAATATTAGCAGCTAAAACATGAACCATAGTCGTTCACCTGTTATTTGTATGTGAAACAGTTGTAGTTCCTATAAAAACTGCTTTAATGTTTTTTTTGTGTGATTTTAGTGTATTTGCAGGTTGTCAGATTCCCTACCCCAAACGAGAGTTTCTAAGTGAGGATGAACCAGAGGAGAAAACAGAGAAGGTAACAATGGCTGATTTAGAAACTTAGGTTTTGCATCTAGTTCTAATTAGTTTTTTCAGATGTGGTCTTTAGCACTGACTTTCCACACTGTAATTTTGCAAAGAATGAAATCAGATCCTTTTGTTTGGACATTGTAGTTGGTATCCTACCTACATTGGTTGTTAAAGTTATGACTTAAGCGTCAGAGCAACGACAAGAAACACATGAGAGGTAGACTTGACATCAGTTCAGCTCAGGTGCGAACCCGTGAACCGTACCCGAGTCCCTTTTATATGTGACCCTGGAGCACAAAACCAGTCTTAAAGGAACACTCCACTATTTTTGAAAATAGGCTCATTTTCCAACTCCCCTAGAGTTAAACAGTTGAGTTTTACCGTTTAGATATAGTTGTATCTCGGCCAAATATTGTCCTATCCTAACAAAAAAAAATGGCCCTTATGACTGGTTTTGTGGTCCAGGGTCACATATTTGCTTTTCAGACTACCAACCACTGAACTCATTTGAGTCACGTGAAAAAAATGTGACTCAAAAACTGCTGCCTTCCATAGGTGGTTAGTTAATACAGTGGGTTATTGTAAGTATAAGCAGCTTTGATGCTCACGTTGGCAAGGTTGTAGGTCTGAACACTGCAGAGGACATTGTGACCTTGGTGCTCCAGGGAGATTGTCCCTATAAAAAGTACTGCAAGCTACTTTGGATAAATGCATCTGCTAAAATGACTGTTTTCTTATCATCTCTACTGCTAATTCTAATGTTACTCATTCCAGTGGAGCTAAGAGGGAAGCGGCGTGAGCAAGAGCTCAGATAGCAGTGTTGTTAAGCTGTGCACTTGGGCAGTGAAGGATGAAATGTATCCGGGCAAACAAACAAACACACACAGCATAAAATAACCATCTCATGTCTGCGATGCTGGAGTGAGCCAATATTTACTTTAACATTTAGTGGCTTTGGCCACACCATATAATGTTCATGCAACTGCTGCTTTTCTGGGAAGCACAATTTCAGGATGGCTGTGAGTGTATTTGAGGGAATGAACCTTGCAAACATTGCACCCAACATTACAAAGACCTGCAGACCCGGATTGGGTTACAAAAGCACTGATTTACAAAAGGTTTGCGTGTACAAAAACATGCACACTTGACAGCACACAAAAAGATGATCTATTAATACTAGTCTACTTAAGATTGCGTATTTTATTCCCTTGTGTCATTTTTGATGGGTTTCGGTGTAATTTGGGACATTTCTCCATTCATACACAAAAACACAAGACTTTGTCATTGCATACCCAGCGCATTTATGTCAGTATTAAATCATTTAATGTTAGCAATTTATATTTAATTAAGAAAACAACATGACTAAGCTTTGACAGTCTCAAACTATTGCAGCTCGGCATGTCAACAGACATCGTAGGACGTTTTTACAAATATTCCTAGCCTACACAGGACAGCAACTTTTTTTAGAGTCAGAAATATGCCTTTTTTTAATTAGTGGTTGATTGATATAGATTTTTGCTTATGTCTTCGAGATGGATTATATGATATCACACTATTAAATTTAAAGGTAGTTAATAACACATGCACAGTTTCATAAATGTAGATTTATTTTACGTAATATTTACTACAATAAAATCTTTTTAGAATAAATCAATTTGAAAAAACAATAAAAATAAAATGATGCAATAAATAGATTTACAATTCTGTAATTATAGTGTATTTCTTTCTTCATGCAGACAGACTGTCATGCACAGAGTACATGTGTTTTTATGCAGGCTGCACTGTATGCTCTTAAAAGTTATCAGAACTCAAAATATTGAGGTAATCATTGGTAAATCTTTAGGTTTAGATTTGTGCCTATATACGCTTGTTAATTGCACTTAAAATAAGCTTTACATTCTTTGCTGGCCTAGTGGGCCCAATGTAAAAGAAAGAAAGCTCACAAAAAAATTAAAGTTCATATAAATTTAAAGAAACAACATCCAAAATCGTCCAAACAGAAAAACTCTTCAGCCAATGCTGATAATTAAAAAAAAAAAAATTTGTCAAAATTGGTCAATATTTCAGACATGGAATAAAACCTGAGGTGTGCGATACTGTCAGGGTTATTTTCTGTTTTGGTTTAGTTCTGTGTTCCTTGTATCATTTGACCCAGTTTCCTTTGTTCCCATTTTCCCTCCACTCATATGTTTCCATAGTGATTCTGTTAATCATCTGTTTAAACCCTCAGTTTTAGTCAGTTCCTTGTCTGGTATTGTTTGTATGTTTCAGTTGTTGTTTTATGGTTTCTCCTGAGTATTCCCATTGGATTTATTAATAAAGATTGTTAGTTTGTTCTCCTGCATTGTGTGCTTGATCCTGCACAACACGTCACAGATACAAGCAAAAATTATATAAAAATACCCTTCACAATTTTTTACTTAAAAACAATGTCCAAAGTAAACATTTGAAGAATTTAGATTTGCACTGTCATGCATGTTGCAATTAAACAGATTTATAGAAATAAAAACATCTTTTATTTTTACTAGTTTAATTTAATCTCCATGTTTAATCTAAATAAAATGGCACATCACTATTTTTAGTTTACACAAGCATGTATGTTTTCTTTTTAATGACCTCTCATTACTGTTTTTATAGCCTTCCCTGGCACACAATACATTTTTATAATCTCTCTCTCTCTCTCTCTCTCTCTCAATGTATATCTAATCCTGATGTTATTTGAGTGATCCTGAGACAATTCACTTAAACCAATCCTTTCTCTCTCCATATATGCTGGCACAGGACAATAACTAAAGTAACTAAAGGAAAAGGGCTAAATGGAGGGGTAGTTCTTCAACAAAGAGGATGCACTTGTGTTTTATCAAGACCTGAATATAAAGTGGAGTTTGGTGGAGTTTTACATAACCATGACACAAATGATATTTGAAAAGTTCGTTATATTCACCAATATATTGCACACACTGAAATAAATCTGTTATCTGTGAATACTTTGTATGTTCTGCCACTGTATTCTTCTTGTTCAGTTTTAGTGCTTGTTATTGTAAAATAATAAAATCCTGAAATTATTAATGCCCGTTAATGTGGCTGTTAAGCTTTCATTGCTTAAAAAATCAAAGATGGCATTTAAAGCGCAGTGTTGTTGTTTATGGTCTTTAGAATCAGACGCAGCAGCACCAGCAGACGGCTGCACAGACGCAGACACAAACGCAGACACAGCAGGCTCCAACACAGCAGAGCTCAGCGCAGACAAACGGCACATCAGGCACTGCAGGGGCCAACACGGGCCCCTCCATACAGCATGGACAGGAACAGGGGCCACCAAACAAAAAACCTCGCACCTCAGGAACCAGTGTTCTTCAAACAGACTACCAGGTAAGAGAAGCACCTCAAGGGGGCGTTCCTTGTTCAGATTCATTCAAAATACATTATTTATTAATTCATGATCGCTGATTGATTCATTCGAATTGACCAAAAAATTGTCATAAATTTTTTTTTTTTAAATTCAGGATTCTTTGATGAATAGAAAGTTCAAAACAACAGAATTAATTTGAAATAGAAATATTTTCTAAAAGTATAAATGTCTTTTGAATCAATGTGTCCTTGCTGAATAAAAGTATTAATTTCTTTCAAAAAAAAAGAATCTTTAAGACCCTCACAGCCTCGTTTTCATCCTCGTTCAATTCAATATGGCGTCTATACTTAATAACAGTGCCGGGGATCTTAAAGGGACATCTAGTGAGAATTGGTCCCCAAACTAAAGCGTGACCACACTTTCTGTTGCACATGACGTTTCTTTAACACATCGGTGTACAGCGTTTTTCCCATGAAGGAGATTTAAAGCGCAAAGGTTTGTTATATATAGCTAATACCAGTAACTGATAAGCAGTCTAATTGTGTAAGGAAATGCAAATTTTGACTTTTTTTTTTTTTACTGTACCGATTGTTTATGAACCATTGAATTTACGAATGGGCCGATGTGGACGAATGAGCACGCCGTCTTTATCAGATGGACTTGAGGGTGCTTTAAAGATGAAACTGGGGTTGCAATATAATAACTCTGGTGAGTTTCAAAAAATGTTCACTGCGATCACCGCAAGCTGAGATAAAATGTGCCGCGGCAACGGCAGAACCGGGCCACGAGATACAAGCGCTTTGCCCCGTATCCCTCAGGAATAGGAACTAACGTGAGCGGAGCCTAGACATTGCGACTCATCACACTGAGCGCTTGTGCTCTTCGCCAAGACAATAACACAAAAGCAGAATATACCCTCGAGTGTTAGAATCCAAACACGGAGGCACACATTCTCTCGGGGGCTGCTCGACTCAATATAGCGCTATCCGCGGGATCTGATAGTCCTAAAAAGAGCGTCTGAAACGGCCGAGCGCTCGAGCTCGCAACAGAAGCTTTCAAAAGGTTTATACCCTTCTCAAACTTCTCTGCAAGCTCGACCTGTGAACCCCATGATCCTAATCCTAGTGCCTCGGCAGCAGCGGGACCCGAACCACCAGACGCAGATGCTTGTCGCTCATCTCTTGAGAAGAGGGACGAACGCGAATGGGACATTCTCATTGGAAACACTCTCCATGAGCACAGTTAGAGCACCGAACGCGCAACTCCAAACCAAGACACATGACGCATAGATCATGTGTGTCCTCGATGTGTCAGGAACCTCGAGCACGGAGGCAAACACTTTCTACACCTGCCTTGGTCTTTCACACGCACTTCAAACAGTTGGCTCCTAAGACAACAAAAGCACCTGCCTATAATGTCATGGGCCACGTGGACCAATAGGATTGGCATTTTTTCCACACGTGCTTCAGACACTGGTCATGCTGGCAGTATTCCCCAAAGTGTCCGCTAGAGGACGCAGCGCGAGTTCCCTAAAAGGGGAACCAAACTTTATTATGTCTGTATTATCTCAGTGATCTTTTATGAGGTTCTACACATGCGCAGTAAGGTGAATTTAGCATTTTCCAATGTTTTAGTGTGGATTAGAAACATTTGGAAAAATGCTAGTGTGAACGGGGAGCGTTTTGAAATGAAAGCACCGCTTTCAAACCAGATTAATGTAGTAGTCTTAGATGGAGGGTTAGCACCAGATTTTACCCATAAGTTATGAAACCTTGCTTCAGAGTAGAGTTACCACTACTTTTGCATTGTCCCTCCACATTGCAGTGCCAAACATATCACATGTGAAACAGTGTGGTGGTAGAATGTTACAGCTGAATGCTTAGAAACAGACACCCAGCAGACAATCGAGCATTGCAACCATGCTGGTTTGGTCTGGACAGAGGAGAACTGGCCCCCCGACTGAGCCTGGTTTCTCCCAAGGATTTTTCTCCATTTCGGTCACCGATGGCGTTTTGGTTCCTTTGGCTTGCTTAGTTGGGGACG
>NW_015643736.1:94733-100870 GCF_001515625.1 Sinocyclocheilus rhinocerous
CCCTCGAGTGTTAGAATCCAAACACGGAGGCACACATTCTCTCGGGGGCTGCTCGACTCAATATAGCGCTATCCGTGGGATCTGATAGTCCTAAAAAGAGCGTCTGAAACGGCCGAGCGCTCGAGCTCGCAACAGAAGCTTTCAAAAGGTTTATACCCTTCTCAAACTTCTCTGCAAGCTCGACCTGTGAACCCCATGATCCTAATCCTAGTGCCTCGGCAGCAGCGGGACCCGAACCACCAGACGCAGATGCTTGTCGCTCATCTCTTGAGAAGAGGGACGAACGCGAATGGGACATTCTCATTGGAAACACTCTCCATGAGCACAGTTAGAGCACCGAACGCGCAACTCCAAACCAAGACACATGACGCATAGATCATGTGTGTCCTCGATGTGTCAGGAACCTCGAGCACGGAGGCAAACACTTTCTACACCTGCCTTGGTCTTTCACACGCACTTCAAACAGTTGGCTCCTAAGACAACAAAAGCACCTGCCTATAATGTCATGGGCCACGTGGACCAATAGGATTGGCATTTTTTCCACACGTGCTTCAGACACTGGTCATGCTGGCAGTATTCCCCAAAGTGTCCGCTAGAGGACGCAGCGCGAGTTCCCTAAAAGGGGAACCAAACTTTATTATGTCTGTATTATCTCAGTGATCTTTTATGAGGTTCTACACATGCGCAGTAAGGTGAATTTAGCATTTTCCAATGTTTTAGTGTGGATTAGAAACATTTGGAAAAATGCTAGTGTGAACGGGGAGCGTTTTGAAATGAAAGCACCGCTTTCAAACCAGATTAATGTAGTAGTCTTAGATGGAGGGTTAGCACCAGATTTTACCCATAAGTTATGAAACCTTGCTTCAGAGTAGAGTTACCACTACTTTTGCATTGTCCCTCCACATTGCAGTGCCAAACATATCACATGTGAAACAGTGTGGTGGTAGAATGTTACAGCTGAATGCTTAGAAACAGACACCCAGCAGACAATCGAGCATTGCAACCATGCTGGTTTGGTCTGGACAGAGGAGAACTGGCCCCCCGACTGAGCCTGGTTTCTCCCAAGGATTTTTCTCCATTTCGGTCACCGATGGAGTTTTGGTTCCTTTGGCTTGCTTAGTTGGGGACGCTTGACTGATTGCACAGACACTATTGAAGAGAGCTGAACTGGAAGATGAATCACTGAATCATCAATGAACTGACTTTAACTTGAAAAATGACACTTTGTTATTGTCCTCTTGCGTTATTGACAAACTATTTTCATGTTTGACACTGTAAAGCTGCTTTGACACAATCAGTATTGTATAAAGCGCTATATACAGTTGTGCTCAAAATTATTCATACCCTTGGTAAATATGAACAAAAAAGGCTGTGAAAATTAATCTGTATCATCAATCCTTTAGATATTTTATTTTAAAAATTTACTCAAATCTAAACTTTCATTGGAGAATAAGAATTTAAAATGGGAGAGAAATCTCATTATGAAATAAATGTTTTTCTCTAATACACATTGGCCATCTCATTATATACTAGCATGCAAAAGTTTGGGGTATGTAAGATTTTTTAAATAATTCTCTTATGTTCACCAATACATTTATTTATTTGATCAAAAATTACAGTGAAAATGTGAAATATTATTACAATCTAAAATAACTGTTTTCTATTTGAATATCTTTAAAAATGTAATTTATTTCTGTGATGCAAAGCTAAATTTTCAGCAGCCATTAGTACAATTGTGCTGCTCAACATTTTTGTGAAAACCATGGTGCTTTTTTCAGGATTTTCTATTTAAAAATATTTAATCAATTAAAAAAAAAAATGAAATGAATGGTAATGGAAATCCGGGTATAGGGCAAAAATACCAGAATTGGTGTTCTGGACAATGCAAGGATTTTTTTAAATGGTTGCTCTCTGTCTTGAGCAAGCTTTCAAAATGATAAAGGCATTTACAGAACATGCAGAGCGAAATCAACATAATGCACAAAAATCTACTCTGGCTAATGTTTATGACCTAATTTGCATAATAAAAGAAGTATTGGCGAAGGATTGCATTCAAGACCTTAATATGTTCCTCAGTATTAAATTGGTTCTACACCCTTTAATATTGTGTGTTTGTTTAATTGCTGTAAGTTGAGACCCTGTGCTGCCCTATGACTCTATTTTAAGTATGTCCTCCATGTCACCCTCTCTGTGTGTGTCTGTCCGTCTGTGTGTCTTGCTGTCTCTCTCCTCAGGTGAAGTGTGGAGTGATGGGGCCCAGGACTGCTCTCTCTCTCGCCTTCTCGTCTCCAAAGTGCCAGGCATTTCACGCAGGGTGAGAGACGTTACTGAGGTGTGTGTTATTCTTGATGTCGGCCTCCAGCGGGGAGCAGGAGTCAACACAGCTAGTAACATACAGAGCGCCATCAGCCTGTCAATCAAGTCAGGTAATCACACCCCCATTGGTTTCAAACACATGCTCTCACATGCACACGCAAAAATACAGTATGTACTAGTTTCACACCTAAGACACCTCTTATGCAGGTGCATTTTAGTCCAATGTTTTCTGAACTCTGATTCCACCCTCGCTTCACCCTGGGTGTTCACTCTAGAGCCCTTTCATTCCCAACTCATTATATTACAGCATAATCCATGTGGAGATAATAACCATTTGGGCAATCAGTGACTGAGTATGCCAAAATATACCACACACATTCACGCACACTCCTTAAAACATAAATTAGTGTCTTTAATGTCTCTGTGTATCTAGTTACTAATACATTTAGACCACTGATGTGATGATGAATTTGTAATCAATAAGAAAATTTTAAAAAATCTAAATTTTTCTAAATAATCCTCTCATTCTATCCCTGATTTATCCAAAATCTAACTGAGCACATTCTGAACTGTAAGTGTAACCAGAAGAAATGTTGAACCAAAATGAAAATGTTGGATACTCCAAAGTTTTGGGTCAGTAAGATTTTTTAAATGTTTTTTTTCTTCAAAAGGCTCTTAAGTTCACCCAACTTACATTTTTTAACTATCTAACATACAGGTAAAAACAGTATTATTGTGGAAAATTATTACAAATTAATATAACTTTTAATATTTTGTTATATTTTACAATGTAATTTATTTATTATTAATTTATTATTAATGTAAAATATTTTTGTGGAAACCATATACAGTTGTGCTCAAAATTATTCATACCCTTGGTAAATATGATCAAAGAAAATTAATCTGTATCATCAATCCTTTAGATATTTTATTTTAAAAATAAAAATTTACTAAAATCTAACCTGGAGAATAAGAATTTAAAATGGGAGAGAAATCTCATTATGAAATAAATGTTTTTCTCTAATACACATTGGTCACAATTAATCATACCCTTTTGTCCAATACTTTTTGCAACCTCCTTTTGCCAAGAGACCAGCTCTGAGTCTTCACCTATAATGCCTGAAGAGTTTAGAGAGCATCTGACGGGAGATCAGAGACCATTCCTTCATCCAGAATCTCTCCAGACTTTTCAGATTTCCAGCTAGTGTTCATTTTGTCAGCTATTTTCATTTTAGTCTTAGTCTTAGTCTTAGTCCCGTGTTAAAATGTCCTTGTTAGTTTTTATCATATTTAGTCAATCTTATCCTATTTAGTTTTAGTCGACTAAGTCTCAACATTTTAGTCGAAGAAAACCTTTAGTATTTTAGTCTAGTTTTAGTCGAAGAAAACCTTTAGTATTTTAATCTAGTTTTAGTCGATGAAAACGACATTTTAGCAATAAGATTATTATTAATTAACCGTACAGCACTATTCATTTTGGCAGCCATTTTTTATTTAGTTTAATAGTCTTACTCAAATGTTTATTCAATGAAATGTATGAGCATTTTAGTCAGGTTTTAGTCAATGAAATCTTAGTCACATTTTCGTCATTCTGTATAATGGTTAAACTGATAAAAATGATTTTTTTCTCAATATTATAATCGTAATGATTGTTGTCATTTGAGAAATTTACTTTTGCATTTCAGGTATTGCACTTTCTCCAGTAAGCACAAATCAATAGAATGTGGACACACACATGGTGTATTTTACCTCATCTAAGTGTACTGATTTATTATAGGCTTTTTATTATATAAATCAATACAAAAGACTTATGCAATCTCTCTGTCTACGTTATGAAAACAGCTAAAACAAACGAAAAATAACAGTGAAATTCCTAGTAATTCCACTAATTCCATAATTGCAATAGTCTATTTCTCTATTAAAACAACAGCGGTTCAGTAAGTGCATTTATTCAGCGATCACAATCGCAAACAATACAGTCGAGATCTCATGACAGAACACTGACTGGCTGAATGACGCTTTCATTTAGATCGCTAAACTCCAGAGTGTTTGTTTTTCAGATCATCTGCGGCGGCGCTTCAGCAGTGAGGAGCGAGCGCGTGCGCATGGTTGCCAGCTTGCTTAAAATGAGCAAAACACACCGGGCAGAAAATGTATGAATTTAACAGCGAAGCTCTGATTCTCTTGATATCTGGCAACCGCACTCATGAGAGCTCGCGTAGTAGAGGCGCGTAGAGCAGTCCGCAATAACAATTTGTCTCCTTTTTTTGACGAAAATAAAACGTTTTTATAAAAAAGTTAAGTTTTTATCTTTTTAATACATTTTAGTCTCGTCTTATTTCGTCAACGAAATTGCATGTTCATATAGTCTTAGTTATCGTTTATTGACCTTATTGTCATCTCGTCTTAGTCACGGAAAAAAAGCTCGTCTACGAAAATTTTTCGTCATAGTCTACGTTAACGAAATTAACACTATTTCCAGCTGCATGTTGATGCTTCTCCTCTTCAGTTCACCACACTCATTTTCTATAGGGTTCAGCTCAGGGAACTGGGTTGGCCAGGGCAGAAGCTTGGTTTTGTTCTCAGTGACCCCTTTTTGTTTTGATTTTGATGTTTGTTTGTGGATCATTGTCCTGTTGGAAGATCCAACCATGGCCCATTATAAGATTTCTAGCATGGACAGTCAGTTTTTAATTTTCTATCCATTGGTATTTTATAGAATCCATTATGCCATCTATCTGAACAAGATATCCAGGATCTCCCGCAGAAAAATAGGCCCACCACATTAAAGATCCAGCAGTATATTTCATTGTACACACGGGGTACTTTTTTATCCCTGTGTGCACCAAACCCATCTTGAGTGTTTGCTGCTAAAAAGCTCATTTTTTTAGTTTCATCTGACCATTGAACCCAATCCCGTTTAAAGTTCCAGTCGTGTCTGACAAATAAATATGATGGAGTTTGTTTTACGTCCTCTTACTGTATTAGAGAAAAATATTTATTTGATTTTCCCCCATTTTCACTTTTTTTTTTTACTTTAAATAAAGGTTAGAATTTATTATTATAATTTTTTTTTTAATGAAAGATCAAGTGGATAAACAATGCGGATTTATTTTCACAGCCTTCTTTGATCATATTTACCAAGGGTATGAACAATTTTGAGCACAACTGTAAATAAAGGTGACTTGACATTGTGAGCCACATATCACTTTGTTATGATCAGATTTTCATCTTCAACCTAAGCAAAAGCTCCACTTTTCACCACAATGTTAGCCCAGTGCAAATGAAATATCTGGACATTAAAACCCTGTCACGTCTCTCCCTATATCTCTATAAGTATACACTCATAAAGTACTTAAAAATAATTTCCAAATTATTAGTTTATAGTTAATTCATAGTTTATAAACTGTAGTTAATGCATTAATAGACTATACAATTGAGTTCCTCATTAATTGTCACTGTAATTAACCAAAATTGTATTGTTTAATTAGCTCATATGTAAAGTGTTAGATAATGCTTTGTAAACAACTTTTTAACCATAAATAGTTCTCACTTTAGATTATGTCACTGAATATTGGAAAATGTCATTAATTAGGAGCTTTAAACCAGTCTTTACATTTGCTTTTACATACAGTCCCTTAACCCTACACCTACCCATCACAGAAAACTAGAGAGAGAGAGTTTTGTGTGAGGGGTAGGTTTAGGGGATAGAATACAGTATAAAAACCTGTGCACCTATGAAGAGTCCCCGTAAGCCACATATGCCTGTGTGTGTGTGTGTGTGTGTGTGTGTGTGTGTGTGTGTGTGTGTGTGTGTGTGT
>NW_015643736.1:102629-104196 GCF_001515625.1 Sinocyclocheilus rhinocerous
ACTTAATTTTCCCTTTTTCAGTGACCTAATCTAAAGTGAGAACTATTCACTGCTTATTACCAATTAACAGTTTCTTTACTATGAGCTAATTAAACAATAATAGTTGTGTTAATTACAGTGACAATGCATTATCTACAGTTTATAAGCTATGAATTAACTATAAACTAATATTTTGTTAATGATTTGTGAGTACACTGCTTGGTCATGCAAAATGCTTAATTTTTAATAATTAAAAAAAATAAATTTTCTCCTTTTTTCTCCTCTCTTCATTGCAGCACTCCAGCTCGCGGCTTGGTTACCAGAGCAACGTCCAAGGCCCTTCCCAGTCGCAAAGCACTATGGGATACTCGTCCTCATCTCAGCACTCTCATCAGTCTCATCGATACTGAGACTCAAAAACATACATGAGCACTTAAAAGAAATATTAACCACAAGCATAAACCAGGCAAGTCAATGTTGTCATTCAAATAAATTGCTGGGTCTGTCCCGTAATATTGCCCCAATATAAACATAAAACTTACAAAGCCTCCTGCCATCCCACAATTCTCAGCAAATGCTACTCCAACCAAAGCACAACTTTACAATCCCTTTCTTTCAATCAGAGCTCCTCTGAAGAACCAGAGCCAAAATCATCAATCAAAATTGGACTTTTTCCTCAAAATCTCAACAGTTTTTCAATACATTAAAACATCCGACACTAACCATACCTAAAGGTCTGCTGACTGTTTAGCATCTTCAATGCTTACTCATTCTTATTTTACCACCGTTAGACCAAAACAGTCTCAAAATGATCAGCCAAATGCTATTCGGGTCATAGCTACAGATAGACACAATGAATGTGTGCAATGCTGTGTCTGTCCTTTTGGGCCTACAGCTGAAAATCGACTAGTGGGACACCAGACTAATGCATAGTCAGTAACACGATCCGAACTTCAGCATTACTGATTGCAGCTACAGCCTTTCTGAGATTCCCCCGTATGACAACCCTGAAACAAATCAAATAGAAACATCTACGGTATATAAGCAGCTGTACATAGGAACCGAAATCCCCTCTTATCTCTCTCCTCCTCCTCCTTCCCAGTAAAGGGAGCTGCCTGCATGTACGGACAGTCGAGCAGAGACTGGATTTGTGTGACATATGTGTGCATATTTTAAAGACTGAACAAAGAGCATCTCTCATAGCTATCGTGCACCACTGCATTATTACACACATCTTCTTCATCCCTTTTTTGCGTTAGTTACTATAACAACCAATAAAATAACATCAGCTATCAAAAAACAAGGACATGGTTTACTCTTTTTCTTTTTTGCAGAAGAACATATTTTAGGATATTGGTCAGGACTGAAATCCCTAAATCTGTGTGTGTGTGTGTATGTGTGTGTGTGCGTGCGTGCGTGCGTGTGTGTGCGTGTGTGTGTGTGTGTGTGTTTGTGTGTGCTTGTGTGTGTGTATATGTGCTTGTGTGTGTGTTTGATTGTGCTTGTGTGTGAGTGTGTGTGTGTTTGTTTGTGTGGTTGTGTGTGTGCGCGAGCGCGCGTGTGTGTGTGTGTTTGTGTGTGCCTGCCT